>NC_089789.1:1855581-1915452 GCF_040412425.1 Macrobrachium rosenbergii | reverse complement strand
CACAAAGGCTACCATGAGGGAATCGCTATGCTAGCACAGAAATCTTTCTAATATTGAAGGACAGCAATGTGATGATTGTAAGAGAGCACTAATAGACAGGGAGACGGATATCATCCTAAGTTTGACCGAAATCACTTCAGCCAAGTAGGAAATAGGAGTTGCAATGGGCAGGTAATTGATAAAGAGTGAATCTCCTGTCATGCACGCTTATGAATAGTATGCCTACCTCCGAACTAAATTTGACAAACTCCTAGAACTAGAAAAAAAATACTGATGCGCTGATAGGAAGAAAGTGTCTCCTTTTAAGCACAAAAATGCACAATGATCAACTTAAGCACAACCTGTGACTGAAATCCATTCAACCAATGAGATGAAAGGGTGAGTGCAACATACAACTGTGTCACATGATCTCGGTTCACACATGACTGCGCATGATGATCTGCCTTGGCACCAACTGAGACTGAAATCCCTTCACCTATGCACGAGTTATGTCAAGTGTTCCAGACTTACTGACTAAACAATCTTCCAGGCACATCTACGCAAGATAGCCTACCTTTGCACCACGTTAAGACTGAAATCCTTTCAATAGTAAATCCGACAGCAATGACTGTAACTGTGTAGGAAGAGTTTGCAACGACATGGTAACTGTGACATTTACTGATGTACTGACATATGGGTGATCTTGCATAATGGTCTACCTTCATACCAAACTTCAAATTTCAACATTCAATGTACAATCTTCAAATACTGCAAAGTATTGCATCTCCCATCTCCCTGCCAGGCACCCGACCAACTCTTTCTCAGAGTATTACGAAAGATGATTTACTGAAATCACGATTGTGGGTCCTGCAACGGTAATACACACCTAACAACTTCCTCGACATGTATTGTGAAATCTCACCCTTACAAGGGCAGTTACTCAAGTATGAAACCCATGGTCACAGTTCGTTGTAACCATTCATGAAAGGGTTTATTACTAAGCAAGCACGCCATATATAAACTCTCCACCTCTTACAGATCAAAACTTTCAAAGCCAAAATTACATACAAAATTTCAGAATTTGACAATTTCACTTTTTGAGAAGTGAGTTTACGAAAAAGCCAAGTATAACAACCAAATACATAAATAAATAAATAAATTCCTTGGTTAGTCATACAAACAATTTCCTTCGTGTTTAAGTACAATCTGCTCTATTACCTGGTCTGATTGAAACCCCTTCACCAACTGGGCTGAATTATAACAACAAATCAAACGTGACAGACAGGCAGACAGAGATTATCTCCTTTCTTGAAAATGTGTGTGTAATGATCTACTCTTGTACTAAGATGATCTAAAATTCCTTCTTGAGCAAGACAAGCGAATTCATGAAAGCTCAAGCACAATAGAAACTAATGAGAAGACAGAAGACGTGACCACTATCTCCTTCATGCGCCTCCATGCATGTTTAGTCTACGTTTGTACAAAGTTTGACTAAAATTTCTTCAAGTGTTTACGCGTTATGATGACAAGCTAAGTGTCAGACAGAGCTGAACACACATTCTCCTTTAAAGGTGGCTCACGAGAGGCAACCTAGGGACAGATCACCAAGCTGTTGCAAAATACCACAGGGAGGATTTGTTAGTGGTTGCTAATGACTTATGCCAACACCTGATAGTCTATCCTCATACCAAGTTTGACCAAAACCCCTTACACCATGTTGACAAGTACATAAAATTTCTTCAATACCGAATATCAGAGAATAAATACTTTGTACAAGTCTCTCATTCATACTACCCCTGGAATACTATACCTGAGTGAAAGTCCCAACATAATTGTATGCTGTAATCACAAAAATTAAATATGGACCACTTTTAAAACCATGGCTGAACACTTTGTACCCATTCCTCACTCACACGGTACCCTAGGAAATACAATTGCAACTTACCATTATGGACACCATTGCAATACTGCACAAGTTCCCATTAGAAGTCATGAGGACCAACCTTTCTTCTGCTTGTCTAGGATTATCAAGCAGCCTCTTTCTCTTGGCAGGAGGCGGTGCAATCACATTAGCCTAAACAGGAAAAATAGTTCTCATGACCAAGGCCACCCCACAGAAGCATTTTTTGGGAGTCAAGGTCCACTCTTATTTCTTCAAGTGTTGCATTCAGGCTTCTGCCAACAAGGTAATAGTTTACCCATTCCAGTCGGCATCTGAAAACAGTTTCATATATTCAAAGACCTTAACAACAATAGTTTCCCAAACACCATTTACTAATATGAAAAGCATTTTTCAACAAACTGATGCAGGTATTATTATTAAAGTAGTTTAACCAGACCACTGAGCTGACTTACAGCTCTCAAAGAGCTGGCCCTAAGAATTAGAATAAAATACCTGGTCCAGGCCTCAGGCCAAGCACTGGGACTCAATAGGTCAATAGGTCATTCAGAATGATGATGCACGAATTAAAATGAAATTAAAAACTGCACATTGGAACATACTCTCATACTGGATCATATACATACAATAAATACTTATACTCACGCTTCCTTCCAAACACACTAAAAAGTATATTAAAATTCAGAATAATATTAATTTTTTTTTCAATTCGACGAATGATATAAGGGTTTTCGTGCTTTTATTTACTTATTTTTATATTTTGTTAATTAAATAACAGCTCCTCATGAACATCAAAATCGGAACGACTGAAACATAAAAGATTGACAAATTTTTCTTCATTGATTTATTTCAACAGTTGAAAAGGCAATTGTCACCAAGTAATGCATTTTAAGTTTTTGTTGAGTTTTTTCATTTGAGTATTGTCTTTTGCCTCTACAGTTAAGTTTATCTTGAAATAAATTATACCAAGCTGTACCTCAAAAGAATGTGATGTCCCACTTTGATGTGCTGCACCAAACGCAATCACCCTGTTGGACGAAAAGTAGCACTGGCTTCATGTATTCTACAATCCTGAAATGCAAATATAGTAAATGCTTATTAAATAAACTACAAAGTCTTAATTCACATTAACCCCAATTTCTAAAAAGTTCAACTCTATACAAAAAAAAAAAAATACTGCATATTCATTCTGGATAATTTGCATTTTACCTACATAAACAAAACCTAATATCTTTCATACAAGTAAACATTTTAGGAAAACTGGTCTGTTTGTCGGGGCATAGTGGAAAGTGAGTGAGTGAGTGAGTGAGTGGGTGGGGTACCACCTAAGGACTATGGTTGCTAGGTTCAACCCTGTTTTTGACTTGATTGGGCCAAAGGTAAGGACCCAGTGCCCACAAGTTAAGTTAAATACATCCTTGTATTTCACTTGTTTTGGGTTTTTCTCAACCTGAAGCCCTGGTTTCCCAGTGTTGCTCTACAGCATAGCAGCAGAATACAAAGTAATCTGTTGCTGAACTGAACGTCCAAACGTTCAAAGAATTCATTTAAAGTTGAAAATTAATTTTCAGCTCCCAAAGGACTACGGTTTAGAGCAAAAAATTTTCACCTCATTATAGTATTCTTTACAAACTGTTCTGCATTAGTAGCATTTGACATGGGGTATTTTCGTCTTGATCACTTGGCTGTTGTAGACTTTGGTAAAGCGTTCTGCTCAACTATAACCAAAATAACAGTTTTAGCCTTTTCCCCCCTCTGATCAGAGGGGTCACAAGTAAGCACCACCTCTCCACCAGGCACAAATCTATTCAGTTTTGTTGGTTTCTGTTCATAGAAATACAAGTAAACTAGCTGACGGGAAGGCTCAAGATACAAGATTAAATTTTTAATTACAAAATTCCCAAACTTTTAGGTGAGACTGAGATGGGCCATGAAAGCTCATATCCTAAATTAACAGCAACAGCTGTGATTATCCCCTACAATATAAGGATTCGAGGAGAAAGACTTCAAGGGATCTAGCTACAAGCTGAACAAGGTCTGAAATAAATCTGACCCTCCTTACATTTGGGCATACTAGATTAACCTGTATTTCCTTTGTATTGAGCCAGTGTGATAGTACCTTATCCGATGAGCACAACCTGCTGTTGTTCCAAACCAGTAATTCTAAGCGGCTGTCCGGCTGTGAGCTAGACTATGGCAATTGACGTTTTTCTTTATTTTACTTGCTTTACAAGAATTTAAAGTAATATTTTGTCGGCCGGCCACAACTAAAACTGTAATTGACCTTGAAGACTACACGACATGAATTACCTAGCGGGGTAGATCTAAGACGGGCATCCAGTGAGCCCCCACCCTTCATAGCTAATACGGCACATTGTAATTGTAAACACCCCTAGGGTATTTTAGGGGTGTTTACTGGTTACAATTTTGCCGTATTAGCTATGGAGGGAGGTGGGGGGCTTGCCGCGGAATGCCAGCTTAGATCTACCCTGTCGGTAGCTTCAAAGGTCAATTACAGTTTACATACAGCTGGCCGACAAAATATTTCTTTAAATTCTTGTAAAGCAAGTGAAATAGCATAGGAAAACGTCAACTGCCATAGTCTAGCTCACCGTGACAGCCGGCTTGAATTACCTCCCTATTTGTACATACTTGTTGATATTCATTTCTCACCGAGTAAAATTTTTAAGCTCATGCCTTACAGAAAATCTAAATGAACTTGGTGTTTGGTAACAGAGATAGGTCCAAGGCCTCAGTCTAAACCTCATAACAGGTCAGTCATCAGTCTACCCATGGCTAGATTTGGAGATAGCAGCCTATTAATTTCAAAAAGAAGTAACCGTTAGCAACAACAGCTAGGTTAGGTTTCAAATGTTGACCAGGAAAGACAGTGAAATAAGAGGCGTGCTCCAGCTTTGGCCTTTGGAGGTGGTAGCACTAGCCTCCTAGCCTGGCTTTAAAGGCTATTAGGACGATATCATTAATCTTGCATTTAAAGCTAAATGCAATTGGTGGGCATTTAATGCTATACTATCAACTGACCATAGTTTTACTCAATATCCTATACGAACACGTTTTGTTTAAACTTCTGCCATATTTCCAGTACATTTTGCACTGGATTGAATTTTTTATGTTAAGACTAAGTATCGATTAGCTATGACGAGGTTAAGCTGAGGTACCAGTATCTATGTATAAGCACACTTTGATTAGGCCTATTCTCAAATCCAATATGAAAAAGTGCAATTGCCTAAAATATTCACCACCAATTCTCTGTACAATTTCAAATTAAACACGCTAAAATTCTCTAGGACAACGAAACAAAAACCCAAAATCTTACCTCATTAACAAAATCGCTACTACAGTTAAAGGAGAATACAAACGGACGGTTTGCGGTGTCCCTTCAAACTGACGCAAAACCACTCACTGGTCTCCAGGGGTCATGGATCAGTTAGTCGGGGCAGCTAGTATTGTGTAGAGGTTGCCAGATTCCCATTACCTTGAAAGCCACCCAAATTTTTCCATGACTTACTTGCCTGGTTTTAATACGAAAGGCAAAGTTAAAGACAAATTCAGTAAAAATTGCAATCATATTGGAATCTTTGACCCATCTCATAAAAATTGGTAACTAGCTGCAGTTTACCAGGCTAATAATATTGAAAATTATTTAATTCTCAATTGGACATTCGTCTTCAAAAGTGAATTAGCAAATGAATAAAATGGGCTACAAAAATTGGTTTGTAATCTGTAGATGTTCATAACATCGGGTTTATATTGAATGCTAAATTGAAAGCAACAATAAATAAATATTCAGTGATTAGTTATTAGCTACTGGCTTGCTGAAAAAAGGCTTCATTCAGCATAAGCAAAAAGTGCAATAGTAATGAATCTTCATCCAAAAATCACTGGAAATTTCATCGTCAGTTCATCCAATGCGGACAAAGGAAAAATGACCAGAGGCTGTAACTAAAACAGAGTAAAATCTACAGCACTTTCAAATAGTCATTCTGACATAAACCCCAGAGAGAGAGAGAGAGAGAGAGAGAGAGAGAGAGAGAGAAAAAGCATTTTCATTTTTTTTTTTTTTTTTTTTTGCTGGAAAAAGATTCCTGAATCGAGTAATAGTGTTTTGTTTTTTTTTGCTCACGTGACCTGAACTGAATCTATGGACATTCGTTCATCGGATTCAAGAACTGACGTCACAGAATGAACAAAGATGAAAGTCCAAAGTTGCTATTTATTGCCTTTGCAGTTTGAGTCTGATCAGCTCTTGAATCTCAGAAATTCGCAGACGCCAACTTTCCTTTCCTCGCTCTCCTCTGAAGAGCTGAACACACTCAAACTGCAAAGTCAATAAATAGCAGCTTTGGACTTTTATCTTTGTTCATTCTGCAACGTCGGTTCTTGAATCCGGTGAACGAATGTCTACAGATTTTTTTTCCCAGACATTTTGCTGATTTATTCCTAAAACAAAACTAGTCCACGTCATGTAAACTAACGGAAAGTACGGAAATGACGAGGGTATGAGTGAAAATCACAAATCAAATGAATGTGCTAGAAGTATCTCCAAGTGTAAAAACTGTGGAAAGAAACGCCACAGTGATACTAAACATAAAACATATGATGGCAATAAGTGCAAAGCGTATAAATCATTTGTCAAAGGTGAAAAATAATGCGGATCGTGGCTTTCACTAATAATCTTCTATGCAGTTTAATAAACATACAGTCCTTAGGAAAGAAAAACTAACATTATTAGACATGCAAGTGAAGCATATAGGCTATTTGAACCTAGAACAAATTGTAAGTCAGGCGAGAGAGAGAGAGAGAGAGCATTTGTACACTGCGCACCAAGACTATACAACAAAATACCACCTGAAGTGAACCTTATTTTGAAAACGTACAAGCGCCCGCCAGAGAGGGAATGATCCCTGTGGCCACAGGGCTCTACATAAAACCAAACAAAGTGAACCAGTTTGAGCTCTACTGACGGGACGGTATCGCCCCAAATTATTTCCGGATACCTTTTTTTTTTTTATTTTTGTCCGTTGAAAATGGAAATTTATTACTGCGTCAAGAGGAAAATGGAAATACTTCTCTCTCTCTCTCTCTCTCTCTCTCTCTCTCTCTCTCTCTCTGATTGCCGAATTTTCCTCTTCACTGTCCTAACTGCAAATGAAGCGTTCAAACGTTTAAAACCAAGGTCAAATTTCATCCCAGAACACATGACCATTTAAAGTAACACACAAAGTTTCTAATGAATTTACGACTGAAGATAAAACTCGGAACTATAACCTCACAAAAACAGCTTAAAATAAAAAAGAAATAAACGAAAATAAAAGAAATAAACGAAATCATGGGGAGAAATAATGAAAATATGAACGATCTATTTGGCAGAGAGTCAAAGGACCCAAAGCATATTAATGACACCTCGTGTAATTCATCCGTCAACGAACCAAGAAAATCTGAATAAAAATGGCAAATGACAACGGATGAATGGAGTTCACTTCGAGTCAATGGGGATGAATGAACTGATGAATGAATGAATAAATGAACGAGGGAATGATGTTACGTTGTCAGGAAAATAGTAAGAGGCAAGGTGTGTGTGTATGTGTGGTGGGGGGAGGGGGCGGGGCTGCGGAGAAGGTAGGTGTTGACTGTTCGTACAAGAGCAGTGGAAAAGGCATTAAATCAAGTCGAGAGATGGACACCAGGGGGGAGGGGCAGGGGCAGGGGAGGGGAAATGTGGGGGAGGGAATGGAGGGGAGTGTGTAAATACAAAGATGAAGAATTTGAAGTTATTCGGGCAAAATTGCAAGGCATCTACAAAGAGAGAGAGAGAGAGAGAGAGAGAGAGAGAGAGAGAGAGAGAGAGAGAGAGAGAGAGAGAGAGAGAGAGAGAGCGTAGGACGTCTTTTTTATTCCATGTAAACCAAAACTGAAGACAGCAAACTTGGACGTGAGCCTGACAGAAATCGTGTGCATAAAATACAGCACAGTATTTGGACGAGTCTGAAAATACGCATTTCTGTATCTAATCTGGCCATTTTCTTTAAACGAAAGGTTCAGGACCGTCAATTTAAACTCCAGTTCATTACAACAAGGCAGGAAAGACTTTCCTGTGGTGCAGAAGACTGATTTCCCTGTGTGACATAATGCAGAAAACTTCTCGTTATCACAATGTTCAATACAGGAAGTCAGAAGTTTAATTTTAGGCAAATACATATAAAGGAGTCGAAGTTAAAATGTCAAGTGTAAAAATCAGAATAACTCCAGTAAGATTTGAAAAACGAACGAGTTTTCAAGATATTTTCGTTTTTTTTTTCACCTTAATTTGAAACCAGAGGCTAAAAGAAACTCACCTATTTGTATTTTTGTCGGCTGAAATTTATATAAATTCCTTCACGGACTTATATTATCTGGAACTATATTAACCAGACAACAGACAAGCAAATATTATCTGGAACTATATTAACCAGACAACAGACAAGCAAATATTATCTGGAACTATATTAACCAGACAACAGACAAGCAAATATTATCTGGAACTATATTAACCAGATAAACAGACAAGCAAATATTATCTGGAACTATATTAACCAGATAAACAGACAAACAAATATTATCTGGAACTATATTAACCAGACAACAGACAAGCAAATATTATCTGGAACTATATTAACCAGACAAACAGACAAGCAAATATTATCTGGAACTATATTAACCAGACAACAGACAAGCAAATATTATCTGGAACTATATTAACCAGACAAACAGACAAGCAAATATTATCTGGAACTATATTAACCAGACAACAGACAAGCAAATATTATCTGGAACAAATTAACCAGACAACAGACAAGCAAATATTATCTGAACTATATTAACCAGACAACAGACAAGCAAATATTATCTGGAACTATATTAACCAGACAACAGACAAGCAAATATTATCTGGAACTATATTAACCAGACAACAGACAAGCAAATATTATCTGGAACTATATTAACCAGACAACAGACAAGCAAATATTATCTGGAACTATATTAACCAGACAACAGACAAACAAATATTATCTGGAACTATATTAACCAGACAACAGACAAGCAAATATTATCTGGAACTATATTAACCAGACAAAAGACAAGCAAGTATTATCTGGAACTATATTAACCAGACAACAGACAAGCAAATATTATCTGGAACTATATTAACCAGACAAACAGACAAGCAAATATTATCTGGAACTATATTAACCAGACAAGCAAATAAAAATGACATGGGAGCCAGAGAGAAAAGCAAGCAAGGACAATAAATAAGTAAATAAATACATAAATAAAAAGATAAATAATTAAAATGGAATATACAAAAATCTCGGTTAATTCATACCATAGATTTATCGCATAAAATCAGATCCCTACTACAAACACTAATAAAGACTGAAAAGGACGAATAAAAACAAACAGGCCACAAGATAGGATCGAATCATTATTAACCAAAAAAAAAAAAAAAACAAAAGTGAAATCAAAACTCCTGCGTAATTTCAGCTTGATATCCCTCCGCCCGTCTGGCAAAATGATTAGACAACATCGAGCAACATTTGTGGGGCGAAATCCCACCGATGGGGGGCATTCATTCACAGGAACAATTCGCCGCCGGGAGGGAAAATCAAATAAAGAGTATAGGATACTGTATGTGCAGGGTAATTAAGAGGCACTATCCCCGTGTTGACGGTTTATTACAGAAGCGTCTCAATCTTAAGGTGGGTAGAGGGCAACTGACATTCGCGCCAAAATCTTGGCGCGGACGGAGTTAGGCAATGCGTTGCTGACCATAGACATAACAGCATTCGATTCAGCAGTATTACTGATATCAGTAACATGATACACACTTATCCTACATCCCCCCTCAAGCTACGCATTACCGCGAAATACCGGTATACTCAAAACTCAAAATTAGAGACAAATGAAGGATATCACAATCAAGAAGAGGCAAAATAAAAAAAAATAAATATAAAAAAATCAGCAAGGAATGGTTAATCGAAGCAAAACTTAATAGTTCTGCAAACAGAATGCAGTCTATTTTCCACCTTCGTAGTCCTTCATCCAAGCTGGGCGTTTAGTTGGCCTTGAACTACACCTACCTTGGGGCGGGGGGCTGCCGTGGCCAGCATATAGGCCTACCTCCTGGTCCTGGGTACGTGGCACTGCCCCAGCTGGTTCTATAGTAGGGCACTGGCTCTTTGCTGTTATGTACTTAAGTGGCGGCGATTTCTCCTCGACCCTCTGCCAGTCCCGTTTATTTTGATTAAATACTGTCTATATGGGAGTCTTTCCATTACCACCCCCAACCCCCGATCGATCCCACTGACTACATCCTGTACCAGGACTTGGTTGCCTATACAGTACGTAGGTATGGCAACTGGTTTACAGCAGGTCACATAATTCTTTCTCTTTTTTGGTTAATCATTGTCATCCAATGATTATCCAAAAGCAAGAATTCATTCGCCTTTGGGATAGAGTCCCGTCACTGCCTCCCCAACGTTAACTGCGAGAGGGACTTGTCTACATCTCTTGGGGGAGTATTTCTGTATTGCATGAGGGCTTTTGCTGTGGCATCGGTGTCTGTAGGCCACCGTCACCCACAACGTTGTCCCTTATCATACGAGCGCACAGCCGCGTCAGCTCGCCCATTCGATTGGGGGTACTGTGCTGACGAGATACGTAACTGCACCCCAGCCCCCACCCCCATCGCTTATCAAAGTCTAACATCTCAGCACTCGCCAAGTTCGTCCCCCCATCAGTGGATATCTCCTCGGGGTCCCCCAACGGCAGGTCCACCTCCGCAAAACAGAGATGATCTTCGGTGAGGTCACACCATTGCCAAAGTACGGCAGTTCCAGCCACCCAGTTAATCTGTCTGCATATGCTAAATAGCATTTATGATCTGACTGAAAGAAATCTGCTACAGTTTTCTGAAATGGATACACTGGCGGTTGGGTGGGAATGAATGGTTCTCGTTGTTGGGATGGCGAATTCTCATTGCATGTCGTACATTTAGACTCTGAAACATTACATCTGCCCCCATCCCAGGCAAATACACAGACTGCCGTGCCCTACGCAACACTGAATCAACGCCTTGGTGGCCTGAGTGTAGGTTACGTGCCACAGTTTCCCTCAGGGCTTGCGGCACTGCCAAACGTATGTGCCCCTCGTCGAAAGCATAAGTGACCAGTCCATTGATATAACTAAGCCGTTCCCTTACCTGAAAGCATGGCTTTAATGTAGGCTCAACCATATTCCTACTTTCTGGCCAGTTGTCGTCTCTTGCCCTTTTCAGTAACAACTGATAATCATCATCTTTGCTAGCAATTTTATCAACATCTTCACTGTTGATTTATATGACGTCACTATCCACGTCACGGAATGACGCGATCATTGCCGCAGACGTTATCCCTCGGGTACTGGCGCAAGGTATCAGCGGCAGTATTTTTTTTACCTGCCACGTATGTCACTGAGAATTTATACTGAAGGGTTTTTTCTTTCAAACGGAACAGTCTGAGATTCTCAACGTGCCTCAACTCCCGATCACCAAACTACTTAACCAACGGACGATGGTCTGTTACTAGAAGTAGGTTAGCGCAGCCCAGCAAAAAAAGACGAGCTTTTATTTCAGACACCAGACCACAGCCGCCGCCTCCCCCTCGATAGGGGCGTAGTTCAATTCCTCCTTTGAAAGGTGCCTGATGGCTGCCACACAGAGCTAGCTTCCATTTATTTACTATAAATAACTACTGAAGAATCTGGGGTGACCTCAGTGCCCCAATGCACTCCCACCTCATCATGTGCCGTCAGTGCACCTCATGCGGTTCACTGTGGGCATTACTTAAGGTTCTTTGCAGCATGCCTTCGGCCCCTAGCTGCAACCCCTTTCGTTCCTTTTACTGTACCTCCTTTCATATTCTCTTTCTTCCATCTTACTTTCCACCCTCTCCTAACAAGTGATTCACAGTGCAACTGCTCTGAGGTTTTCCTCCTGTTACTTAACCTTTCAGACCTTCTTACTGTCAATTTCCGTTTCAGCTGAATGACCTCATAGGTCCCTGTGCTTGCCCTTTTGCCTCACTTATATATATATATATATATATATATATATATATATATATATATATATATATATATATATATATATATATATATATATGAGTATATATATATATATATATATATATTATATATATACATATATGTATGTATGTATGTGTGTGTGTGTATATATATATATATATATATATATATATATATATATATATATATATATATATATATATATATATATATATATATATATATATATATATGTATGTGTGTGTGCTTTTCATTTGTATTACATACTACCAAGAATCTTTTCGTTAAATCCCATAAAATAAATTACAAAGGGCGTGTATGACTCACAAATAATATTTCATTTTAATTCGGAGAAAGCTTCAGTTCCCTCAACTTTCCCATTATAATAATGACATTATATGTTGCAGATCAGCATCCCATGTTCAGAGATATAAAAGGAAAGACGATTTTTTAGATAACGAAAAGAGAGATTTCTTTGACGTTCAAACTGAGCACAAATGCTTCGTGTTGAGCGAACCCTCACATATGAAAATCCATGTCTTAACTGTTTCTATCTATTTTTCTATGATATTTCTAGTGAACAGTTTCTTATCTATTTCTTTACTTAAGGAGTGGAAGGTACTAACAGTGAATGATGTTTTGTGGAAGTATATCAGTGTCAACCTCCCCGACTCCCCACTTCGAAGAGAACACCCTCAAATGATCTCATTCTTCCCGCATACTTCCTTATCCCTTTTGGAGGCTTTCCGAGAAAAAGAAGGTCATTTCAGGTAAGAGCTCGAACAAATATTATATGTTTTTAGTATTTTAAACGAGCATCGGAATTAATACTCATTAATAATGAAATGAAGAGAGAGACTACAGTAGCTTCACTTAACAAATTATGAGTGGCATTCTATCAAGGCCGTTACTCTGTAACCAATGATAAATATATTATCAATATATAAAACGCATTCTATATATTAATAATATATGAAATGCAATATGAAAATTATCAGCACTACAACAATAAGTCACATTTAAAACCATTTTACTATATCATTACTTAAACTTCTATAGGTTTCTGTTCCGTAATATAAAGTAATTCAGGATGAGAGTCAAAATAGAAAATATACTGCAAGCAACTAAGCAAAAATCACATAAGTAAACTATAAATTTTTAAGTAAAACTTAAAACTTAAGACAATATTATTCACATAATATTGAGTACTAAACAAATTGGCTGATATGATTTACTCCAATAATAATTTTCCTATGTAAGTATGTATGTATGTATGTATGTATGTATGTATGTATGTATGTATGTATGTATGTATGTATGTATGTATGTATGTATGTATGTATGTATGTATGTATGTATGTATGTATGCATGTATGAATGTATTTATAAAAAAATATTTTTTTCTGAATAAAGAGAAGTTTACGAAATACAAAATTTCATATAAACCCTAAATCTTTCGAAGTAAAAGGACAGTTCCTACCAGTTTCCGGTGTCAGAGACTCATGAACTAATTCCAAATGTCATCATTCGTCCATCTACTACAAGGGAAAGGGAAATATAAAAACAGATGAAAAATTATCTTTACCTTTCTGCTAACGAGAGAAAGAAATGTATAATTAGAGCAGACACTAGTTGAAGGTTTTTTCCTCTTTACACACACACACACACACACACACAGACGTGTAGTAAATCTTTAAAAAGCAACTGACTTCAAAATTAGGTAAAATAACCAACAACCCCTATTTACCCGTCTTCCAAACTCCCCAACCCCCAAAAACTGCCTGAAGCTCATTAAAGTCCAGATCACTTATAAAAGCGAGGCAGGGACCACAGCAGGACTGAATCAAAGGACATCTCAGGATAAATCCTCGTGTTTTATCAGGATCTAACTGGAAAATGAGTCAATGAACGAAGAATAAAGTGTTTTACTGATACCGTTTAATTCATAAAACTATTTTGATAACTTCCCTCCATCACTAAGTTTCAGGTTTAAAATTTTAGGGAATAGGATTCTTATACTCAAGTCTACAAATTTACTGTGTAAATTCTGGTATAGTATGAGAACTTTAGCATCCTCTTCACATCGTTGGGGTTCGAATCAAATCCGGGAGGAAACAGCTTCTTCAATCACTTCCCCTTCAGTCCTGTTCTCTCAGTGGAAATCGAATGCCGGCAGCTGGAAGAAAGTAAGTTGTTAAAAGGTCATGGCGTCTATCGAAATAACATCCCTCTGGAGAACGGGACTCTCTCTCTTTCTCTCTGTCTTCAAGTACACACACACACAATCACTTTACTAACGGTAGTAACGCAAACATATTTTCTAGTTTCATTCACAAAGGGTTAATCCCTGCACTGTTAAACACACTTTTATTTGTATTTCCACTAATTACTATTAATGTACCTAAAGCTGTTGATCAAATCATCCACATACCAGTACTATATACACCTCTCTGTCTCTTTCTCGATACGAAACCAGAGGGGCTCAAAAAAGAAAAAAAAAAACAATTTTCGAAGGGCACTATATACACCTCTCTGTCTCTCGCTACGAAACCAGCAAGGCTCAAAAACAAAAAAAAAAAAAATTTTCGAAGGGCACTGTATACACCTCTCTGTCTCTCTCTCGCTACGAAACCAGAGAGGCTCAAAAAAAAAGAAAAATACAAATTTCGAAGGGCACTATGAACACCTCTCTGTGTCTCTCTCGCTATGAAACCAGAGAGGCTCAAAAAGAAAAAAAAAATTTTTCGAACGGCACTATATACACCTCTCTGACTCTCTTATAAACAATACCACAGAGGTTCAAAAAAAAAAAAAACAATTTTCGAAGGGCACTATATACACCTCTCTCTCTCTCTCTCTCTCTCACAAGAAACCAGAGGAAACCAGAGAGGCTCAAAAAGAAAAAAAATTTTTTTTTCGAAGGGCACTATATACACCTCTCTGTCTCTCTCTCGCTAAGAAAGCAGCGAGGCTCGAAAAAGAAAAATAAAACAATTTTCGAATGGCACTATATACACCTCTCTGTCTCTCTCGTTACAAAAACAGAGAGGCTAAAAAAAAAACACACAATTTTCGAAGGGCACTATATACACGTCTCCCTCTTTCTCTCGCTACGAAACCAGAGAGGCTCAAAAAGAAAAAAAAAACAATTTTCGAAGGGCACTATATACACCTCTCAGTCTCTCTCGTAACGAAACCAGAGAGGCTCAAAAGAAAAAAATTTTTCGAAGGGCACTATATACACCTCTCTCTCTCTCTCTCTCTCTCTGAAACCAGAGAGGCTCAAAAATAAAAAAACAATTTTCGAGGGCACTATATACACTTCTCTGTCTCTCTCTCTCCCACGAAACCAGAGAGGCTCAAAAAGAAAAAAAACAATTTTCGAAGGGCATTATATAGACTCTCTCTCTCTCTCTCTCTCTTCATGAAACCAGAGAGGCTCAAAAAAAAAAAAATTTTTTCGAAGGGCACTATATACACCTCTCTCTCTCTCTCTCGCTACACTAAACCAGAGAGGCTCAAAAAAAAAAAAGAATTTTTTTTCGAAGGGCACTATATACACCTCTCTGTCTCTCTCTCTCATCTCTCTCTTCAGCGAGGGCTCAAAAAGAAAAAAAAACAATTTTTCGAATGGCACTATATATACCTCTCTCTGTCTCTCTCAGGGCACGTTACAAAAACAGAGAGGCTAAAAAAACACACAATTTTCGAAGGGCACTATAGAGGCCTCAAAAAAAAAAAACGTCTCCCTCTTTCTCTCTCTCTTTCTCTCTAAACCAGAAACCAGAGAGGCTCAAAAGAAAAAAAACAATTTTCGAAGGGCACTATATACACCTCTCAGTCTCTCTCGTAACGAAACCAGAGAGGCTCAAAAAGAAAAAAAAAATTTTTCGAAGGGCACTATATACACCTCTCTCTCTCTCTCTCTCTCTCCTAGTTGAAACCAGAGGCTCAAAATAAAAAAACAATTTTCTTTCTCTCACTATATACACCTCTCTGTCTCTCTCTCACCTGAGAGAAACCAGAGAGGCTCAAAAAAAAAAAATTTTTCGAAGGACACTATATACACCTTTATTTCCAAACCAGATCTCTCTCTCTCTACGAAACCAGAGAGGCTCAAAAAGAAAAAAAACAAGTTTCGAAGGGCACTATATACACCTCTCTGTCTCTCTCTCTCCTTCTGAAACCAGAGAGGCTCAAAAAAAAACAAAAATTTTTCGAAGGGCACTATATACACCTCTCTGTGTCTTTCTCACAAAAACCAGCGAGACTCAAAAAAGAAAAAAAAAACAAGTTTCGAAGGGCACTATATACACTTCTCTGTCTCTCTCTCGCTACGAAACCAGAGAGGCTCAAAAAAAAAAAAAAAATTTTTCGAAGGGCACTATATACACCTTTCTATCTCTCTCTCTCGCTACGAAACCAGAGAGACTCAAAAAGAAAAAAAAACAAGTTTCGAAGGGCACTATATACACCTCTCTGTCTCTCTCTCGCTACGAAACCAGAGAGGCTCAAAAAGAAAAAAAAAAATTTTCGAAGGGCACTATATACACCTCTCTATCTCTCTCTCGCTACGAAACCAGAGAGGCTCAAAAAGAAAAAAAACAAGTTTCTCTGTCCTCTCTCGCCAGGGGCACTATTTTTTTCAAAGAGTATACATCTCTGTCTCTTTCTTTGAAACCAGCAAGGCCCAAAAAGAAAAAAACAATTTTCGAAGGGCACTATATACACCTCTCTGTCTCTCTCTCGCTACGATACCAGAGAGGCTCAAAAAAAAAAAAATTTTCGAAGGGCACTATATACACCTCTCTGTCTCTCTCTCGCTACGAAACCAGAGAGGCTCAAAAATAAAAAAAAACAATTTTCGAGGGGCACTATATACACTTCTCTGTCTCTCTCTCGCTACGAAACCAGAGAGGCTCAAAAAAGAAAAAAAAAAACAATTTTCGAAGGGCATTATATAGACCTCTCTCTCTCTCTCTCGCTACGAAACCAGAGAGGCTCAAAAATAAAAAAAAAATTTTTTTCGAAGGGCACTATATACACCTCTATGTCTCTCTCTCTCTTCTACGAAAACCAGAGAGGCTCAAAAGAAAAAAAATTTTTTTCGAAGGGGCACTATATACACCTCTCTGTCTCTCTCTCTACGAAACCAGAGAGCAGCGAGGCTCGAAAAAGAAAAAAAACAATTTTCGAATGGCACTATATATACCTCTCTGTCTCTCTCGTTACAAAACAGAGGCTAAAAAAAAACAATTTTCGAAGGGCACTTATATACACGTCTCCCCTCTTTCTCTCGCTACGAAACCAGAGGGGCTCAAAAAAAAAAAAAAAATTTTCAAAGGGCACTATATACACCTCTCAGTCTCTCTCTCGTAACGAAACCAGAGAGGCTCAAAAAGAAAAAAAAAAAAAATTTTCGAAGGGCACTATATACACCTCTCTCTCTCTCTCTCTCGCTACGAAACCAGAGAGGCTCAAAAATAAAAAAACAATTTTCGAGGGGCACTATATACACCTCTCTGTCTCTCTCTCACTACGAAACCAGAGAGGCTCAAAAAGAAAAAAAAAAATTTTTCGAAGGACACTATATACACCTCTATGTCTCCCTCTCGCTACGAAACCAGAGGCTAAAAAAAAAAGAATTTTCGAAGGGCACTATATACACCTCTCTGTCTCTATGTCGCTACGAAACCAGAGAGGCTAAAAAAAAATTTCGAAGAGCACTATATACACCTCTCTGTCTCTTTCTCGCTACGAAACCAGAGAGGCTCAAAAAAGAAAAAAAAACAATTTTCAAAAGGCACTATATACACCTCTGTCTCTCTCTCGCTACGAAACCAACGAGGCTTAAAAAAAAAAAACAATTTTCGATAGGCACTATAAACACCTCTCTGTCTCTCTCTCGCTACGAAACCAGAGAGGCTCAAAAAAGAAAAAAAAACAATTTTCGAAGGGCACTATATACACGTCTCTCTCTCTCTCTCTCTCTCTCTCGCTACGAAACCAGAGAGGCTCGAAAAAAAAAAAAACAATTTTCGAGGGGCACTATATACACCTCTCTGTCTCTCTCTCACTACGAAACCAGAGAGGCTCAAAAAGAAAAAAAAAAAATTTTCGAAGGACACTATATACACCTTTCTATCTCTCTCTCTCTGCTACAAAACCAGAAACCAGAGAACAATTTTCGAAGGGCACTATATACACCTCTCTGTCTCTTTCATGCTCAAAAAGAAAAAAAAACAAGTTTTCGAAGGGCACTATATACACCTCTCTGTCTCTCTCTCGCTACGAAACCAGAGAGGCTCAAAAAAAAAAAAAAAATTTTTCGAAGGGCACTATATACACCTCTCTGTCTTTCTCTCTCGCTACAAAACCAGCGAGACTCAAAAAAGAAAAAAACAAGTTTCGAAGGGCACTATATACACCTTCTCTGTCTCTCTCTCTTCATGAAACCAGAGAGGCTCAAAAAGAAAAAAAATTTTTCGAAGGGCACTATATACACCTTTCTATCTCTCTCTCTCGCTACATGAAACCAGAGACTCAAAAGAAAAAACAAGTTTCGAAGGGGCACTATATACCTCTCTGTCTCTTTCTCTTCATGAAACCAGAGAGCTCAAAAAAAAAAAACAATTTTCAAAAGGGCACTATATACACCTCTCTATCTCTCTCTCTCACTGAAACCAGAGAGGCTCAAAAAGAAAAAAAAACAAGTTTCACCTCTGTCTCTCGCAGGGGCACTATAAAAAAAGTTACAGTATACACATCTCTGTCTCTTTCTCTCAGAGGCTAAAAAAACCAAACAATTTTCAGAGGCCAAAAGAAAAAAACAATTTTCGAAGGGCACTATATACACCTCTCTGTCTCTCTCTCACATGATACCAGAGAGCTCAAAAAAAAAAAAAAATTTTCGAAGGGCACTATATACACCTCTCTCTCTCTCGAGGCTATGATACCAGAGAGGCTCAAAAAAAAAACAATTTTCGAAGGGCACTATATACACCTCTCTGTCTCTCTCGCTATGAAACCAGAGAGGCTCAAAAAAAAATAAAAAAATTTTTCTTGAAGGGCACTATATACACCTTTCTATCTGTCTCTCAAACCACAGAAACCAGAGAGGCTCAAAACCAGAGAAAAAAAAAATTTTTTCGAAGGGCACTATATACACCTCTCTATCTCTCTCTCTGCATGAAACCAGAGAGGCTCAAAAAGAAAAAAAACAAGATTCGAAGGGCACTATATACACCCTCTCTGTCTCTTTCTCGCCAGAGAGGCTTTTTGAAGGGCACCAGAGAGGCTCAAAAAACCAGAAAAAAAAACAATTTTCGAAGGGCACTATATACACCTCTCTATCTCTCTCTCGCTACGAAACCAGAGAGGCTCAAAAAAAAAAAAAACTAGTTTCGAGGGGCACTATATACACCTCTCTGTCTCTCTTTCGCTACGAAACCAGCGAGGTCCAAAAAAGAAAAAAAAACAATTTTCGAAGGGCACTATATACACCTCTCTATCTCTCTCTCGCTACGAAACCAGAGAGGCTCAAAAAGAAAAAAAAAACAAGTTTCGAGGGGCACTATATACACCTCTCTGTCTCTCTTTCGCTACGAAACCAGAGAGGCTAAAAAAAAAAAAAAATTTTCGAAGGGCACTATATAAACCTCTCTGTCTCTTTCTCGCTAAGAAACCAGCGAGGCTTAAAAAGAAAAAAAAAAATTTTTTTCGAAGGGCACTATATACACCTCTCTGTCTCTCTTTCGCTACGAAACCAGAGAGGCTAAAAAAAAATAATTTTCTAAGGGCACTATATACACCTCTCTGTCTCTATGTCGCTACGAAACCAGAGAGGCTAAAAAAAAAAAATTTTCGAAGAGCACTATATACACCTCTCTGTCTCTTTCTCTATAAACACTGAAAACCAGAGGCTCAAAAAAAAAAAAACAATTTTCAAAAGGCACTATATACACCTCTGTCTCTCTCTCTCTCGCTACGAAACCAACGAGGCTTAAAAAAAAAAATTTTCGATAGGCACTATAAACACCTCTCTGTCTCTCTCTCTTCTGAAACCAGAGAGGCTCAAAAAAAAAAAAAAACAATTTTCGAAGGGCACTATATACACACTCTCTCTCTCTCTCTCTCTCGCTATGAAACCAGAGAGGGTAAAAAAAAAAAAAGAGGCTTTTTCGAAGGGCACTATATACACCTCTCTCTCTCTCTTCCACAGAAAAAAAGAAAAAGACAGAGAGGCTCAAAAAAAAAAAATTTTCGAGGGGCACTATATACACCTCTCTGTCTCTCTCTGAAACCTAAAAAAAAAAAAAACAATTTCTGAAGGGCACTAAACCAGAGGCTCAAAAAGAAAAAAAGACAATTTTTCGAAGGGCACTATATACACCTCTCTGTCTCTCTCTCTCTCATGAAACCAGAGGCTAAGAAAAAAAAAAACCAGAGGCTAAAAAAGAAAAAAAATTTTCAGAAGTGCACTATATACACCTCTATGTCTCTCTCTCACGAAACCAGAGGCTAAAAAAAAAAAAACAAGTTTTCGAGGGCACTATATACACCTCTCTGTCTCTCTCTCTCTAAAAACCAGAGAGGCTCAAAAAGAAAAAAACAATTTTCGAAGAAAAAAAGACAAAAAGAAAAAAAACAATTTACGAAGGGCACTATATACACCTCTCTGTCTCTCTCTCCATGAAACCAGAGGCTAAAAAAAAAAAACAATTTTCGAAGGGCACTATATACACACTCTGTCTCTATGTCTCCCTCTCTCGCTACGAAACCAGAGGCTAAAAAAAAAGAAAAAAGAATTTTCAAGGGCACTATATACACCTCTCTGTCTCTCTCTCGCTAAGAAACCAGAGGGGCTCAAAAAGAAAAAAAGACAATTTTCAGAAGGGCACTATATACACCTCTCTCTCTCTCTCTCTCACATGAAACCAGAGGCTAAAAAAAAAAAAATTTTCGAAGGGCACTATATACACCTCTCCTGTCTCCCTCCTTCACATGAAACCAGAGGCTAAAAAAAAAATTTTCGAAGGGCACTATATACACCTCTATGTCTCCCTCTCGCTACGAAACCAGAGGCTAAAAAAAAAAAAAAATTCGAAGGGCACTATATACACCTCTCTGTCTCTCTCTCGCTACGAAACCAGAGGCTAAAAAAAAAAGAATTTTCGAAGGGCACTATATACACCTCTATGTCTCCCTCTCATGAAACCAGAGAGGCTCAAAAAAAAAAAACAAGTTTCAGAAGTGCACTATATATACACTCTATGTCTCTCTCTCTCACTGCGAAACCAGAGAGGCTCAAAAAGAAAAAAAGACAATTTACGAAGGGCACTATATACACCTCTCTGTCTCTCTCTCTCTCTACATGAAACCAGAGAGGCTAAAAAAAAAAACAATTTTCGAAGGGCACTATATACACCTCTATGTCTCCCTCTCGCTACGAAACCAGAGGCTAAAAAAAAAAAAAATTTTCGAAGGGCACTATATACACCTCTCTGTCTCTCTCTCGCTACGAAACCAGAGAGGCTCAAAAAAGAAAAAAAAGACAATTTTCGAAGGGCACTATATACACCTCTCTGTCTCTCTCTCGCTACGAAACCAGAGGCTAAAAAAAAAAAAATTTTCGAAGGGCACTATATACACCTCTATGTCTCCCTCTCGCTACGAAACCAGAGGCTAAAAAAAAAAAAATTTTCGAAGGGGCACTATATACACCTCTATGTCTCCTCTCTCGCTGAAACCAGAGGGCTAAAAAAAACAATTTTCGAAGGGCACTATATACACCTCTATGTCTCCCTCTCGCTACGAAACCAGAGGCTAAAAAAAAAAAAATTTTCGAAGGGCACTATATACACCTCTATGTCTCCCTCTCGCTACGAAACCAGAGAGGCTAAAAAGAAAAAAAACAATTTTCGAGGGGCACTATATATACACTTCTCTGAAAACCAGGGAGGCACTAATTATACACACTCTATGTCTCCCTGTCTCTCGCTCAAGCATGAAACCAGAGAGGCTAAAAAGAAAAAAAAATTTTCGAAGGGGCACTATATACACCTCTCTGTCTCTCTCTCCATGAAACCAGAGAGGCTCAAAAAAAAAAAAAAAAATTTTTCGATGGGCACTATATACACCTCTCTGTCTCTCTCTCTCACATGAAACCAGAGAGGCTAAAAAGAAAAAATTTTCAAAGGGCACTATATACACCAGAGAGGCTCAAAAGAAAAAAAAATTTCGAAGGGCACTCTCTCTCAGTCTCTCTCGCTAACGAAACCAGAGAGGCTCAAAAAGAAAAAAAAATTTTCTGAGGGGCACTATATACACCTCTCTCTGTCTCTCTCTCAAGAAAACCAGAGAGGCTCAAAAAAAAAAAAACAAGTTTCGAAGGGCACTATATACACCTCTCTCTCTCTCTCCAGAGAGGCTAAAAAAAAAAAAAAAAAAACTTTCGAAACCAGAGAGCTCAAAAGAAAAAAAAACAAGTTTCGAAGGGCACTATATACACCTCTCTGTCTCTCTCTCACATGAAACCAGAGGGGCTCAAAAAGAAAAAAAAATTTCGAGGGGCACTATATACACCTCTCTGTCTCTCTCTCATGAAACCAGAGAGGCTCAAAAAGAAAAACAATTTTCGAAGGGCACTATATACACCTCTCTGTCTCCCTCTCGCTACGAAACCAGAGAGGCTCAAAAAAAAAAAATTTTTGAAGGGCACTATATACACCTCTCTGTCCCCCTCTCGCTACGAAACCAGAGAGGCTCAAAAAGAAAAAAAAAATTTTCGAGGGACACTATATACACCTTTTTCTCTCTGTCTCTCTCTCTCTCTACGAAACCAGAGAGGCTCAAAAAAAAAAAAAAAGTTTCAATTTTCACCTTCTCTGTCTCTCTCTGCGAAACCAGAGAGGCTAAAAAGACACTATATACACCTCTCTGTCTCCCTCTCGCTGAAACCAGAGAGGCTCAAAAAAAAAAAAATTTTCGAGGGGCACTATATACACCTCTCTGTCTCTCTCTCTCTGCGAAACCAGAGAGGCTTAAAAGAAAAAAACAATTTTTTGAAGGGCACTATATACACCTCTCTGTCTCTCTCTGCATGAAACCAGAGAGGCTCAAAAAGAAAAAAAACAAGTTTTGAAGGGCACTATATACACCTCTCTGTCTCTCTCTCTACATGAAACCAGAGAGGTTCAAAAAGAAAAAAAAAACCAGAGAGGCTCAAAAAAAAAAAAAAACAATTTTCGAAGGGCACTATATACACCTCTCTGTCTCTCTCTCGTTACGAAACCAGAGAGGCTCAAAACGAAAAAAAAAATTTTTTCGAAGGGCACTATATAGAAAAAACAATTTTCTATCTCTCTCTCTATCTCTCTCTCTCTGCGAAACCAGAGAGGCTCAAAAGAAAAAAAAAACAAGATTCGAGGGCACTATATACACCTCTCTGTCTCTTTCTCGCTGAAACCAGAGAGGCTCAAAAGAAAAAAACAATTTTCGAAGGGCACTATATACACCTCTCTATCTCTCTCTCGCTACGAAACCAGAGAGGCTCAAAAAGAAAAAAAACAAGTTTCGAGGGGCACTATATACAACTCTCTGTCTCTCTTTCACTGCAAACCAGAGAGGCTAAAAATAAAAAAAAAAACAATTTCTGAAACCAGCGAGGTCCAAAAGAGAAAAAAAAATTTTCGAAGGGCACTATATACACCTCTCTGTCTCTCTCCCTACGAAACCAGGGAGGCTCAAAAAGAAAAAAAACAAGTTTCGAGGGGCACTATATACACCTCTCTGTCTCTCCAGAGGGCTTAAAAAAAAAAATTTTCGAAGGGCACTCGCTCTCTGTCTCTCTCTTCTGAAACCAGAGAGGCTAAAAAAAAAATTTTTCGAAGGGCACTATATACACCTCCTATGTCTCTCTCCCTCACTAAAACCAGAGAGGCTAAAAAAAAAAACAATTTTCGAAGGGCACTATATATACACCTCTCTCTCGCTAACGAAACCAGAGAGGCTAAAAGAAAAGAAAATTTTCGAGGGCACTATATACACCTCTCTGTCTCTCTCTCGCATGAAACCAGAGAGGCTAAAAAAAAAAAAAACAATTTTCGAAGGGCACTATATACACCTCTCTGTCTCCCTCTCTCTTCATGAAACCAGAGAGGCTCAAAAAAAAAAAAAATTTTCGAAGGGCACTATATACACCTCTCTGTCTCTCTCTCATGAAACCAAAACCAGAGAGGCTCAAAAAGAAAAAACAATTTTCGAAGGGCACTATAAGCACCTCTCTGTCTCTCTCTCGCATGAAACCAGAGAGGCTCAAAAAGAAAAAACAATTTTCGAAGGGCACTATATACACCTCTCTGTCTCTCTCTCTCTAGAAACCAGAGAGGCTCAAAAGAAAAAAAACAAGTTTCGAAGGGCACTATATACACCTCTATGTCTCTCTCACGAAACCAGAGAGGCTGCGAAAAAAAACAATTTTCAGAGAGGCTCAAAAGAAAAAAACAATTTTCGAAGGGCACTATATACACCTCTCTGTCTCTCTCTCTCACTACGAAACCAGAAACCAGAGAGGCTCAAAAGAAAAAAACAAGTTTCGAAGGGCACTATATACACCTCTCTGTCTCTCTCTCACTGCGAAACCAGAGAGGCTCAAAAAAAAAAAACAAGTTTCGAAGGGCACTATATACACCTCTATGTCTCTCTCTCACTGCAAACCAAACCAGAAGAAAAAACAATTTTGAAGAGGCTCAAAAACCAGAAAAAAAAAAAACATTTCGAAGGGCACTATATACACCTCTCTGTCTCTCTCTCACTGCGAAACCAGAGAGGCTCAAAAAGAAAAAAAAAAAATTTAATAATCTTATACACTCTGAAGGGCAAAAAAAAAACAATTTTCATACTATATACACCTCTCTGTCTCTCTCTCGCTACGAAACCAGAGAGGCTCAAAAAGAAAAAAAAAATTTTCGAAGGGCACTATATACACCTCTCTGTCTCTCTCTCACATGAAACCAGAGAGGCTCAAAAAGAAAAAACAATTTTCGAAGGGCACTATATACACCTCTCTGTCTCTCTCTCACTGCGAAACCAGAGAGGCTCAAAAAAAAAAAAAAACAAGTTTCGAAGGGCACTATATACACCTCTATGTCTCTCTCTCACTGCGAAACCAGAGAGGCTCAAAAAGAAAAAAAAAAAGTTTCGAAGGGCACTATATACACCTCTCTGTCTCTCTCACTGCGAAACCAGAGAGGCTCAAAAAGAAAAAAAAGAAGTTTCTCCCTTTCGAAGGGCACTATAAACCAATTTTCCTCTATGTCACCTCTCTCTCTCACTGCGAAACCAGAGAGGCTCAAAAAGAAAAAAACAAGTTTCAGAAGGGCACTATATACACCTCTCTGTCTCTCTCTCACTGCGAAACCAGAGGGCTCAAAAAAAAAAAAGAAGTTTCAAGAGGCACTATATAAAAAACAAGTTTCGACCTCATGTCTGTCTCTCTCACTGCGAAACCAGAGAGGCTCAAAAAGAAAAAAAAGAAGTTTCAGAAGGGCACTTATATACACCTCTATGTCTCTCTCACTGCGAAACCAGAGAGGCTCAAAAAAAAAAACAAGTTTCGAGGGGCAAAAAATATACACACCTCTCTGTCTCTCTCACTGCGAAACCAGAGAGGCTCAAAAAGAAACCAGAGAAAAAAAAAAAAAATTTTCGAA
This sequence comes from Macrobrachium rosenbergii, assembly GCF_040412425.1. Classification (NCBI taxonomy): domain Eukaryota; kingdom Metazoa; phylum Arthropoda; class Malacostraca; order Decapoda; family Palaemonidae; genus Macrobrachium; species Macrobrachium rosenbergii. The sequence goes on along the minus strand of NC_089789.1, from coordinate 1,889,739 downwards.
GGGCACTATATACACCTCTATGTCTCTCTCTCTGACTATGAAACCAGAGAGGCTCAAAAAAAAAAAAAAAAAGTTTCAAGGGCACTTATATACACCTCTATGTCTCTCTCTCATGAAATGAAACCAGAGAGGCTCAAAAAAACAATTTTCGAAAAAAAAGTTTCAAGGGCACTATATACACCTCTCTGTCTCTCTCTCTTCATGAAACCAGAGAGGCTCAAAAAGAAAAAAAAAACAATTCACCCATCTGCACTATATACTCAAAAGAAAAAAAAAAATTTTCAAGGGACACTCTGTCTCTCTCTCTCACTGCTACGAAACCAGAGAGGCTCAAAAAGAAAAAAAAAAGTTTCGAAAGGGCACTATATACACCTCTATGTCTCTCTCTCACTGAAACCAGAGAGGCTCAAAAAGAAAAAAAAACATTTTCGAAGGGCACTATATACACCTCTCTCTGTCTCTCTCAACCAGAGGCTAACGAAACCAGAGAGGCTCAAAAAGAAAAAAAAAAAAATTTCGAAGGGCACTATATACACCTCTCTCTCTCTCTCTCTCTCAGTATGAAACCAGAGAGGCTCAAAAATAAAAAAAACAATTTTTCGAGGGGCACTATATACACTTCTTCTGTCTCTCTCTCTCCCTAGAAACCAGAGAGGCTCAAAAAGAAAAAAACAAATTTTCGAAGGGCACTATATACACCTTTCTATCTCTCTCTCTCACTTTTAAACCAGAGAGGCTCAAAAATAAAAAAAAACAATTTTCGAAGGGCACTATATACACCTCTCTCTCTCTCTCTCTCTTTCTATTGAAACCAGAGGCTCAAAAAGAAATCAGAAAGGCTCAAAAAGAAAAAATTTTTCGAAGGGCACTATATACACCTTTCTATCTCTCTCTCTCCAGAGGCTAAAAAAAAAAAGAGAATTGAAACCAGAGAGGCTCAAAAGAAAAAAAAACAAGTTTCAGAAGGGCACTATATACACCTCTCTGTCTCTCTCTCCTTTCCAAAAAAAACAAGAGAGGCTCAAAAGAAAAAAACAAAAATTTTCGAAGGGAACTATATACACCTCTATGTCTCTCTCACACAAACCAGAGAGGCTCAAAAAGAAAAAAATACACCAATTTTCAAAACGGCACTATATACACCTCTCTGTCGCTCTCTCTCACATGAAACCAGAGAGGCTCAAAAAAAAAAAAACAATTTTCGAAGGGCAATGTATACACCTCTCTGTAACTCTCTCTTGAAAACCAGAGAGGCTCAAAAGAAAAAAATTTTTCGAAGGGCACTATATACACCTCTCTGTCCTCTCTCACTGAGAGAAACCAGAGAGGCTCAAAAAAAGAAAAAAACACCAATTTTCGAAGGGCACTATATACACCTCTGTCTCTCACTCGCTACGAAACCAGAGAGGCTCAAAAAAAAAAAACACCAATTTTCGAAGGGCACTATATATACACCTCTGTCTCTCACTCAGCCAGAGAGGCTCAAAAAGAAACCAGAGAGGCTCAAAAAAAAAAAAAAAAACTTTCAAGGGCACTATATACACCTCTCTGTCTCTCTCTCTCCAGCTACGAAACCAGCTCTGTCTCTCTCTTAAAAGAGAAAAAATTTTCAGAAGGGCACTATATACACCTTTCTGTCACTCTCTCCTATGAAACCAGAGAGGCTAAAAAAGAAAAAGAACAATTTTCTAAGGGCACTATATACACCTCTCTGTCTCTCTGTCACTGCAAAACCAGAGAGGCTCAAAAGAAAAAAAAACATTTTCGAAGGGCACTATATACACCTCTCTCTGTCTCTCTCTCTTTAAGATACCAGAGAGGCTCAAAAAAAAAAACAATTTTCGAAGGGCACTATATACACCTCTCTGTCTCTCTCTCACTGAAAACCAGAGAGGCTCAAAAAAAAAAAACAATTTTCATTTCACTATATACACCTCTCTGTCTCTCTCACTGTCATAAGAAAACCAGACAGGCTCAAAAAAGAAAAAAACACCAATTTTCAAAGGGCACTATATACACCTCTCTGTCTCTCTCACCTTCTCTGTCTCTCGCTAAAACCAGAAACCAGAGAGCCTCAAAAGAAAAAAAAAGACACCAATTTTCGAAGGTCACTATATACACCTCTCTGTCTCTCTCTCTTTTACCAGAGAGGCTCAAAAAAAAAAAAACTTTCGAAGGGCAGTATATACACCTCTCTCTCTCTCTCTCTCCACTAGAAACCAGAGAGGCTCAAAAAAAAAAAACAAAAACAATTCTCTCTTTTTCAGGGGCACTAAAAAAAAAAACAATACACCTCTCTGTCTCTCTTTCGCTATGAAACCAGAGAGACTCAAAAAAGAAAAAAAAAACAATTTTCGAAGGGCACTATATACACCTCTCTGTCTCTCTTAAAAAAAAACTTTATGCTAGAAACCAGAGGCTAAAAAAAAAAATTTCGAAGGGCACTATATACACCTCTCTGTCTCTCTCTTGCTACGAAACCAGAGAGGCTAAAAAAAAAAATTTTCGAAGGGCACTATATACACCTCTCTCTCTCTCTCTCTCCACTGAAACCAGAGAGGCTAAAAAAATTTTTCGAAGGGCACTATATACACCTCTCTGTCTCTCTCTCTCACTATGAAACCAGAGAGACTAAAAAAATTTTTCGAAGGGCACTATATACACTCTCTGTCTCTCTCTCAATTTTCGAACACTATGAAACCAGAGAGGCTAAAAAAGAAAAAAAACAATTTTCGAAGGGCACTATATACACCTCTCTGTCTCTCTCTCACCACAAAACCAGAGAGGCTCAAAAAAATTTTTCAGAAGGGCACTATATACACCTATCTGTCTCTCTCTCGCTACGAAACCAGAGAGGCTCAAAAAATTTTTCGAAGGGCACTATATACACCTCTCTGTCTCTCTCTTCATGAAAAACCAGAGAGGCTCAAAAAGAAAAAAACATTTTCCTCAAGAGCACTATATACATCTCTCTGTGTCTCTCTCTTGGCATAAATGAAACCAGAGAGGCTAAAAAAAATTTTTTTTGAAGGGGCACTATATACACCTCTCTGTCCCCTCTCTGTCTGACGAAACCAGAGAGGCTCAAAAAAAAAAAAATTTCGATGGGCACTATATACACCTCTCTGTCTCTGTCTCGCTACGAAACCAGAGAGGCTCAAAAAAAAAAAAACAATTTTCGAAGGGCACTATATACACCTCTCTGTCTCCCTCTCGCTACGAAACCAGACAGGCTCAAAAGAAAAAATTTTTCGAGGGGCACTATATACACCTCTCTGTCTCTCTCTCGCTACGAAACCAGAGAGGCTCAAAAAAGAAAAAAAAACAATTTTCGAAAGGCACTATATACACCTCTCTGTCTCTCTCTCGCTACGAAACCAGACAGGCTCAAAAACAAAAAAAAAAAAAATTTTCAAAGGGCACTATATACACCTCTCTGTCTCTCTCTCTCAGAAAACCAGAGAGGCTCAAAAAGAAAAAAAACAAGTTTCAAGGGCACTATATACACCTCTCTGTCTCTCTCTCAGTTAAACCAAAAACCAAAGAGGCTCAAAAAAAAAAAAACAATTTTCAAGGGCACTATATACACCTCTCTGTCTCTCTCTTAAAACCAGAGAGGCTCAAAAAAAAAAAAACAATTTTCGGCAAGGGCACTATAAACCACTCAAAAAAAAAAAAAAATTATGTCTCTCTCTCCAGAGAGGCTCAAAAGAGAAAAAACCAGAGAGGCTCAAAAAAAAAAAAAAAAAAATTTTTAAGGGCACTATATACACCTCTCTGTCACTCTCTCTGAAACCAGAGAGGCTCAAAAGAAAAAAAACATTTCGAAACCAGAGAGGCTAAAAAAAAAAAGAAGAAAAGAAAAAAACAATTTTCTAAGGGCACTATATACACCTCTGTCTTCTCTACATGAAACCAGAGAGGCTCACTATCTGTCACTCTGTCTCTCTTCGCACGAAACCAGAGAGGCTCAAAAAAAAAAAACATCTTCGAAGGGCACTATATACACCTCTCTGTCTCTCTCTCTACGATACCAGAGAGGCTCAAAAAGAAAAAAAATTTTTCTCTTGAAAACCAGGCACTAAAAAACAATACACCTCTCTGTCTCTCTCTCACATGAAACCAGAGAGAGGCTCAAAAAAAAAAAAACAATTTTCGAAGGGGCACTATATACACCTCCCTGTCTCTCTCTCTGCTGAAACCAGAGAGGCTCAAAAAAAGAAAAAAACACCAATTTTCGAAGGGCACTATATACACCTCTATGTCTCTCCCTGTCTCTCGCATGAAACCAGAGAGGCTCAAAAAAAAAAAAAAACACCAATTTCGAAAACCAGGAGCACTATATATACACCTCTGTCTCTCACTCATGAAACTGATGAAACCAGAGAGGCTCAAAAAAAAAAAAAAAAAAAAAAAATTTTCAGGGCACTATATACACCTCTCTGTCTCTCTCTTTGCCAGAAAAAACCAGCGAGGCTCAAAAAAAAAAAAAAATTTTCGAAGGGCACTATATAGACCTCTCTGTCACTCTCTTGAAACCAGAGAGGCTCAAAAAAAAAAAAAAATTTTCGAAGGGCACTATATACACCTATATGTCTCTCTCAAGCATGAAACCAGAGAGGCTCAAAAAAGAAAAAAACAATTTCTCTCTCTGAAACCAGACAGGCACTAACAAAAAAAAACAATTTTCGAAGGGCACTCTCACCTATCTCTCTCCAGAGAGGCTCAAAAGAAAAAAACAATTTTCGAAACCAGAGAGGCTCAAAAAAAAAAAAAAAAAAAAAAAAAAACAATTTTGAAGGGCACTATATAGACCTCTCTGTCACTCTCTCCACTATATACACCTAAGATGAAACCAGAGAGGCTCAAAAAAAAAAAAAAAAAAATTTTCCAAGGGCACTATATAGACCTCTCTGTCACTCTCTCGCTACGAAACCAGAGAGGCTCAAAAAGAAAAAAAAAACAATTTTCGAAGGGCACTATATACACCTCTCTGTCTCTCTCTCGCTACGAAACCAGAGAGGCTCAAAAAGAAAAAAACAATTTTCGAAGGGCACTATATACACCTCTCTGTCTCTCTCTCGCTACGAAACCAGAGAGGCTCAAAAAGAAAAAAACTTTCGAAGGGCAGTATATACACCTCTCTGTCTCTCTCTCAAACATGAAACCAGAGAGGATCAAAAAGAAAAAAACAACAATTTTCGAGGGGCACTATATACACCTCTGTCTCTCTCTCTCTGCATGAAACCAGAGAGGCTCAAAAAGAAAAAAAAAATTTTCGAAGGGCACTATATACACCTCTCTGTCTCTCTCTCAAATGAAACCAGAGAGGCTCAAAAAAAAAAAAATTTTCAAACTATATAGACCTCTCTGTCACTGAAACCAGAGAGGCTCAAAAGAAAAAAAAAAAAAAAAAAAAATTTCCAGGGCACTATACACACCTCTCTGTCTCTCTCTCTGTTCTCTCTGAAACCAGAGAGGCTCAAAAGAAAAAAACAATTTTCGAAGGGCACTATATACACCTCTCTATCCCTCTCTCAAAAACCAGAGACCAGAGAGGCTCAAAAAAAAAAAAAAACAACTTTCAAGAAGGCACTATATACACCTCTCTGTCTCTCTCTCTCTTGAAACCAGAGAGGCTCAAAAAAGAAAAAAACAATTTTCGAAGGGCACTATATACACCTCTCTGTCACTCTCTCTCGCATGAAACCAGAGAGGCTCAAAAAAAAAAAAACAATTTTCGAAAGGGCACTATATACACCTCTCTGTCTCTCTCTCAACTTGGACCAGAGAGGCTCAAAAGAAAAAAAAAAACTATACAATTTTCGAGGGGCAAAAAAAAAACTATATACACCTCTCTATCTCTCTCACATGAAACCAGAGAGGCTCAAAAAAAAAAAAAACACCAATTTTCAGAAGGGCACTATATACACCTCTCTGTCTCTCTCTCACATGAAACCAGAGAGGCTCAAAAGAAAAAAAAACAATTTTCGAAGGGCACTATACACACCTCTGTCTCTCTCTCTCTCTCGCTACGAAACCAGAGAGGCTCAAAAAGAAAAAAAAAACAATTTTCGAAGGGCACTATATACACCTCTGTCTCTCTCTCTCTCGCTACGAAACCAGAGAGGCTCAAAAAAAAAAAAACAATTTTCGAAGGGCACTATATATACCTCTCTGTCTCTCTCTCTCTCTTTTCAGAAGGGCATGAAAACAGAGAGGCTCAAAAAGAAAAAAAAAAACAATTTTCGAAGGGCACTATATACACCTCTCTCTCTCTCTCTTATGAAACCAGAGAGGCTCAAAAAAAAAAAAACAATTTTCAAGGGCACTATATACACCTCTCTCTCTCTCTCTCTCTCTCTCTCTCTCTCTCTCTCTCTCTCTCTCTCTCTCTCTCTCTCTCTCACATGAAACCAGAGAGGCTCAAAAGAAAAAAAAAAATTTTCGAAGGGCACTATATACACCTCTCTGTCTCTCTCTCTCGCTACGAAACCAGAGAGGCTCAAAAAAGAAAAAAAAACAATTTTCGAAGGGCACTATATACACCTCTCTGTCTCTTTCTCGCTACGAAACCAGAGAGGCTCAAAGAAGAAAAAAAACAATTTTCGAAGGGCACTATATACACCTCTCTGTCTCTCTCTCTCACTACGAAACCAGAGAGGCTCAAAGAAGAAAAAAAACTTTCGAAGGGCACTATATACACCTCTCTGTCTCTCTCTCGCTACGAAACCAGAGAGGCTCAAAAAAGAAAAAATGATATTTTAATGATAAAATAAATAAAGTCCGACAGAATTTCAAAATTCGCGGCACACGCATTGGCCGGGCAGGTGGTTAGTACCCATTCCCGCCGCTGGGAGGCGGGTATCAGGAACCATTCCCATTTTCTATTCAGATTTTCTAACGCCACTGACTCCTGAGGGGAGGAGGGAGGGCAATATGAATATATCTGTCAGGTAAGTATGAACAAACTTTATTTTATCATTAAAATATCATTTTGTTCATGAGACTTACCTGCCAGATATATATATAGCTGAATACCACCTTTGGAGGGGGTAGAGACAGCCAAGAATTAGGAAAAACCAATTATTGGTAAAATTATTTTGGTTCCTTATCTGATAGCGTAGCTGACTGAGTGGTTACTGTCACTCTAGTCTGCTTCTGCTTTACTAGAGACCCCAGCGAGGTAGTGACCTATATAGCTGGCGACTTCTAGATGATCTGTCAACGGGGGCGTGACCACAATGTGACTAGATCATAGACCATACAAAGAGGACAAAAGAGCATTACTAACCACCTAACCAACACCTAAAGCGTTAGTCTGCAAAGGATTGGGAAGACTGCCTCCAGTAGTCGACCCAACAACCATAAAAACACAATTAAAAAGGGGATAGGATCAGAGTTACCCCCTGTCCCCAAGGTTGCTGAAGCAGCAATGTATGGTCCCAGCGAAAAGCAATTTTCGTATGCTACCTAAACATCTTGCCAAGAGTGTGAGGCAAACACCGAATTGACTTCGCCAAAATGTGGCACTGAGAATGTCACTGAGTACCATATTTTTCTTGAACGCCATGGAGGTAGCAACTGCCCTCACCTCGTGAGCGTTAACTCTCAACAGCTTGAAGTTGGAGTCGTCACAACTAGAGTGTGCGCCCTTAATGACGTCCCTAATGAAGAATGCCAGTGCATTCTTCGACATAGGTTTAACTGGTTGCCTCACAGAACACCATAAAATATCCGAGGGACCACGAGTGTCCTGTGTTCTTTAAGGTAGTACTTGAGAGCTCTAACTGGACATAGAACTCCCTCAGGTTCCTGTCCAATAAGGTCTGCTAAACCTTTAATTTCAAAGTGTCTAGGCCAAGGGTAAGAAGACCTATCATTCTTAGCCAAGAACTTAGGCTTAAAGAATAGACAGCATTGTGTTTCTTGAAGCCCACATGACGGCCTCGAACTTCGCTCACTCTTCCGGCCGTCGCCAGAGCCGTGAGGAATGCCGTTTTCGAGTAACATCCTTAAGAGATGCAGAGTGGAGAGGCTCAAAAGGACTAAACATCAAAAACTTGAGCACTACGTCCAAGTTCCAAGCAGGGGGAACTAGCTGAGGAACCTTGGACGTCTTGAAAGAGCTCGTAAGATCGTGGAGGTCCTTATTGTCAGACAAATCTAATCCTCTGTGTCTGAATACAATCGAAAGCATGCTCCGATAACACTTGATAGTCGGAACTGCTATATCGAGTTTTTCTCTTAAGTAAAGGAGAAAATCCGCAACCTGGCTCACAGTGATAGAGGAAGAGGAAAAGCCCTTCTTTCTACACCAACCTTTGAAGGTTGCTCACTTCGCTAGATATATCCTTTAGATGAAGAACTTGGCTCTAGCGATGGCCCGTGCCACCTGGCCAGAAAAACCCCTTCGCTCTGACCAAGTTTCGATAGTCTGAAAGCAGTCAGGTTCAGAGCGGGGAGATTCAAAGATATCTCGCGAAGTGGGTTTGTATGAGCAGGTCTGCTCTCATAGGAAGGGTCCTCGGAACGTCTACCAACCAGAAGAGAAACTCCGAGAACCAGTGGTTCGAAGGCCAAAACGTGGGGATGAGAGTCATCCTCGTCCCTTGTGAGGCCGCGAACTTGCGTATGACTTCTCCCAGAATTTAGAACGGAGGAAAAGGCGTAAACATCTATTCCCGTCCAATCCCAGAGAAGAGCATCTATCGCAACTGCCCCCGGGTCGAGTACAGATGATCTTTATAGAGGGAGCCACGCTGTTCTTGAGGTCGTGAAAAGATCCACAAGATGGCGACCCCAAAATTTCCAAAAATCTTGGCAAACCTCCTGATGAAGGGTCCATTCCTTCGGCAGGAGTTGATGGCGCCAACAGAGCAGGTCTGCTCGAACATTTTCGACCCCTGCAACAAAACTTGTGAGAATCGAAATGTTGCGAGCATAGGCTCAAAGAATAATCTCTCTTGCTAGGCTGAACAGGGAACAAGTTGTATTGTCCGAGTTTGCTAGAACTACACGATTGCAAACTTGGACCTCGAAGAATGGAGAGCTAAAAGATAGCCGCCAAATCTTTGAAGTTGATGTGCCAGGACACCTGTTCCTCTCCAGGTTCCTAACACTTCCTCTCCCTCTAGTGTTGCCCCCCAACCTGTTGACGACCCGTCGGAAAAACAACACTAGGTCGGGGTTCAGAAGCTTGAGGGAGATCCCTTCTGCAATTTCGTTGGATCGAGCCACCACTACAGATCCTCTTTCATATAAGGAAGAATTCTCAATTCCTCTTTCAAGTCTTCCTTTCTTTGCCAGTTCTCCAACAGAAAGAACTGAAGAGGCCTGAGATGCAGACTCCCAGTGAAACAAACTTCTCCAGCGAGGAAATGGTCCCCAGCAGACTCATTCATTCCCTCACCGAGCATGTTTCCTTTTCCAAGAAGGCCGAGACTTTTTCGTACATAGAAGTTGCCGTTCTTGCGACGGAGACACTATAAAAGCCGCTGAATACATCTGAATTCCCAGACACAATGGACAGTGAGGGGATCAGCTGCGACTTTTCCACAGACCAGAAGTCCCAGGGACTTCACGAGTTGCAGAGTCAACTGAAGGTCCTCCAGATACCTTCGCGCTCGACAACGCTCGAATCAACCAGTCGTCCAAGTAGAGTGAGATCCTGACGTGCGACAGGTGCAACTGCATCGCAACGTTTTTCATGAGAAGTGTAAACACCCTCAGAGAAAATGTGACGCCAACAGCATCTGGTGTTCCCAGGCGGTCACCCATCCAAGTACTGACCAGACCCAACGTTGCTTAACTTCGCTGATCGGACGAGAAGCAGTGCTTTCAACATGGTATGGCCGTTGTGCAGAGTCCAAAGCAGAGAGCCCTGAACTGGTACGTCTAGTCCCCCAAGACAACCTGAGATACTTCATCGAACGTGGATGAATTGGGGCGTGAAGATAAGTATCTTGGAGATCCAAAGATACCATCCAATCCCCGGGATGAAGGGCTCCTAGTATTGACTGCGAGGTCTCCATCTTGAACTTTTCCTTCCGGACCAAGTTGTTCGACCTGTTGACGTCCAAGACGGGTCTCCAGCCTACTGAAAGTTTTGGGACTAGAAACAATCTTTAGTAAAATCCCGGGGAACTGCGAGTCCAAGACCTGTTCCACTGCTCTCCGCTCGAACATCTGTTCGAGCAGGTCAAACAGAATTTTCTGTTTGACAGGAAGGCAATTGGGAAACAAAAAACAAAGGAGGAGGAGACAGGAAGGGAATCAAGTAACCTCTCTCTAACAGTAGGAGGGACCAAACGTCTGCCCCTCACTCTTTCCAGGCTTGTGCAAAATGAAGCCTGGTTGCTAAGGGAGTCTGGAGATGAAAGGAGTCACTTGCTACCTCTTTTGGAAGTGACATTCCTTCGGGAAAAAACTCTCTCTCGTGGTGCGGGTCTCGTGTTGCTTCCCATGGAAGCCCCTTGTTTATAGGCAATTATTAGCTTTCGTTTACTTTTTATATCATTGAGATCGGTGCATTCGATATGAAGGAGATGCAGTTTGAATGTCGATAACTTTAGTTTTGAGAAAAACGAAATTTTTTGCTTCTCTGTGTATTTATTTGCTTGTTGTTACACAGTTTGATGTTTTTATGACATATTGAAAAGCCAAAAAATAGACTTGCAAAGTAATATAACTTCGCTAAATGAAGCGAGTGTCAAAACACGGCTCAGGTTGGGCAGCGCGACGTCTTACTTAGTCAAGCTCTGAGCTGCTACTGACTGACTGCCACTGACTTCCCTGCGGCATTCCCGTCTTTCGCTGATGCGTACTAGGTCCACAGGGTTGCCATAGATCGCATTAGATATTATTATTTCATAGCTAAAAGGAAATTACCACCGATATACTGACAATATCATTACATTATACGAAAAATGCAATTTTGTCTATGATAGGGTTACTGTTTTGTTTATAACTATGGCGAACTTTAAAATAAAACTTTCTGAGGAGAAGATAGTCAGGATATGTATGATGCCATATATAAAATATCCCAGAAAATTTGATTTCCTATTTTTTCGACAAACGCTCCCCTTAAGACAAAGACAACTGCGAAGGTGGAGAGAGAGGAGCCGAAGGTTGAAAAGTCTCAGGAAACATATCCTTAAGAAAAAAGCCAGAGTCTGATAATCAGAGGAAGAAGAAGACGAAAGATGTTTCTCTTCATCCAAAGGCTGTGACGAAAGAGGATGTTCTTCCCCAGCTGGCGGGTCTTGAGTGAGTGGTGAAAGTAGTTCTGATTCGCCGATACGTAAGCGGGAACTCCCGCGAACGAAGAAGTCGTCAACTAGAGTACGTATAGTAAACATAAAAAAATGTGGAACACTTCACGATTAGCGTGTCATCCTTGCGCAGGGGCCATGCTAGTCTTCACTGTATCGTTCCAATTTTAGAATATGTACTGCCGAAGCAAGTATTGGCTAAATTAAGAAGGACATCAGATGTTGAAGCGGGTAGTTGTGCGACATGATGTACAACTGGAGCGGCGTCAACACAAGACTTGAAGCTATACGGCGAAGCGAGCGCGGAGCGTCATGGCGTGACGCACGAGAGGCTCCGTGGCAAGTACTAGAAGAGAGTCACAGCGTGGGCGCGTGCGAAGCGTCATGGCTGGCGCGCGCCGGCGTCAAGGTGAGGCGCGTGAAGCGTGAGAAGCGCACGAAGAGCAAGACGCGCTCCTGGCGCGAGTCAAGAGAAAAGTCCAACACCTCAAATCGGGGAAGACGAATAGGAAGCCACTACACACTCTCTCTAGACGACAGACGAGAAGCCCCAAAACATCTCGCAGACGAGGAAGACGAAGCGGGAGACGAAGGTGAAAGTCTGTACCTCTTAACAGGCAGTTTCGAATCTTGAAAGGTCCATGAGAGCATCCAGCTGTTGTTGCAAACCCAACAAAATCTTACGTGTTGGAGAAGCAACTCTCTCGGGAGAAGGGCTGAACCTGAGAGAAGGAAAGGGGTGAGAGACGTATACTTCCTTCCACAGGGGAAGAAGCTCTAGCCCTTGCCTTAGCGCGACAGGGGGTCGAGTAGCGTCATCATTCGAAAAAACACTTTATTCTCTTCTGCGGAGGAATATCTTCGAGGAAGAGCACAAACGTCTAGAGGAAGAGGACGTGAAGCGTCCTCTCCTCTAAGCTTCTCTTAAGAGGCCGAGAGTCCAACCGAGAGCTCCAACCCCGAGGCGGGGAGGACGTGTCGGAGGACGAGAAGCAATCCTTCAGGATGCGTGCCTGTGCACGATCCCTGGCAGCCTGGGTAGCGTCATCAGGACCTGCCGAAGGGGACGCCAGATCGGTGGGAAGCCCCGTAACCCTCATGCGGCTTTCGACATGCCCCCTCCTGGTCCTGGGAGTTCGACAGAGGTCCAGGCCTAGAGGCATTATAGGGCCGATCTGACGCCCCTCCACAACACTAGGGGCACTAGCACTAACACTTTGCGTTTGAATCGCGTTCACTTTAGTTTCAAGAGCACGCATTGACTCCAACACGAGAGCCAGGGTATTACCTCTGCAGCAACAAACTACAGGGTTAGTACTAAAATTTTCTACAGGGTTACTAGTAGGAGAAAACCGTTACTGTCCATCTAAGGATGCACTCAAGGAGGAAGATCTCCTCAACCTATCACGCTCCAATTTAAGCAAATAGGCTTCATATTTCTTCCACTCACCCTCAGATAATCCTCACATTCATTATACCGATTATCATAGAGCATTGAACACCCTTACATATCATACATAAAGTGTGAGGAACTATCAAAATCTTCGATAGCCTCACCTTACATTCACCCAAGCTACAGACTCAATAGCTAGAGGTAAGACATCTTAATTATAAGAAAAGTCAAAAGCAAAATCAAAAACGGTCCACAAAGAGCGTATGCCAAGTCGCAGATCCAGTCGAATACCAAAAACAACCAAAATACTTAAAGTGACAACAAATTTCGAAATCCAAATGGCGGAGGAACTGACAACAGGTGTTGACAGTCCGGCGACGGAGAAAATCTGAATAGAAAATGGGAATGGTTCCTGATACCCGCCTCCCAGCGGCGGGAATGGGTACTAACCACCTGCCCGGCCACTGCGTGTGCCGCGAATTTTGAAATTCTGTCGGACTTCGGAGAATACAGCTATATATATATCTGACAGGTAAGTCTCATGAACAAAAAAACAATTTTCGAAGGGCACTATATACACCTCTCTGTCTCTCTCTCGCTACGAAACCAGCGAGGCTCAAAAAAGAAAAAAAAAAACAATTTTCGAAGGGCACTATATACACCTCTGTCTCTCTCGATACGAAACCAGCCGAGACTCGCAAAAGAAAAAAATAAGTTTTCGATGGGCACTATGCGCATATCTCTCTCTGTCTCTGTCTCTCTCTCTCTCTTGCTACGAAACCAGCTGAAGCTCACAAAAGAAAGACAACAATAGTTAAAACCTACAACATTTACTGAATGCTTTAGACACGAGTTTAAGGAATCACACTGATAAAATACATAGTGCTACAGATTGCAGTACAAGAGAGAGAGAGAGAGAGAGAGAGAGAGAGAGAGAGAGAGAGAGAGAGAGAGAGAGAGAGAGAGAGAGAGAGAGAGCTTGTGGTTAAAAGTTACATTGCTGGCAGAACGAATAGCCACGCATTAAAACTTCCATGCGTTTTGGATTTATTGAAATTTTTCATAAAACATTGCTTGTCTCGGACAGAGCGAACACCAGAGAATGACTATATTTGTATTCTTTAGGACACCACCTGTATTCGTTTACAGGAAATCCCTGTAATTAATATCTTTTTTCAGATGTAAATGCTTCTGTATGTAGTTACTTTTTTTTATTAAAACATACAATGTATTTATACATATAAATATATATGAACAATGAGGAATGCTAAACGAATGCATTAACGAAAGATTTTGTTACTCTTAACCGATTTTCACAGGTGTACTGATGACGTAATCGACACTGATGGCCCAAGACCTACAAGAACAAGTAACATCTATTAAAGAGACAAAAATAATGATCTTTTGAATTGTGTTTACTCTTTCTTCCATCAACAAATGCGAGCTCTGCCACACTTAGAAAAGATCATGTTAACAACTTCCCAATGGCCCTGACTATGACCTTATGTTTACTGACACTTTAGTAAAGACAAATTTATTGAGAATCCCCCGAAATTGGTGTCGTTCACATTGCCTCTAAGTAGGATTTCTTGTACACAGCTGAAGGCTAAGAGGAGGCATTCATTATTCCTCTTCCCTGAAAGTGGTCGCAGTCACTGGCCAGGAACGGGAGTGCTCCGGCTCCCTAAGGACTGTCCACACTAGCAAACATTGCTTGCAAAGCAAACAGTTTGGAAACTGCTCGCAAATTGTTTATAAACAGTTTGCAAATTTTATTTCCAAACAATGTTTCCTAGTGTGGACAGGCCTTAAGGAGTACAGATGTCAACTCATACTCTCCGATATACTTTTTGTCTGGAATCACACAGGTTTCTTAGACGTAGGCGGGCAAAATCGAAAAGAAGTGATGTATCTGTAATGATGAGGTTATTATGATACATTTTTTTTAACGATAGAAATGTTTGCTCTTTAATGTAAACAAAAGGTTAGATGCTATTTAAACCGTTTGGGTAATAAGTGTAAGTGATTAATTTCTTCCAAGGATTATTATGATTTGCGTTAAAAAGTTTTGGGAACGTATGGGAATCGTCATACTTATTTTTCTATATTTGTTTTCAAAGAGTTAGACATCATTCTAATTACTGTGCAACATTTCAAAACGTCTGAAAAATCTTTATAAGGTCCACTTCAGAGTAAGGCAAAAGGATAGCAATTATCAATGAGCGTATTTTATCTTTTCCCAATGTACTGATAAAATGAATGGAGTTGTGCAGTATATGTTTACCTATGAAAGTGAAACACCTTGCTAGTGACAATAAACTTGGCCTTTCACTGATGCAAACCAATGGAAATAAAGGTTGATTTGTAGGGTGTTATCCTTTGATTTGTAGGGTGTTATCCTTTTGAAAAACAAATCAGTTGTTGGGTTAAGTTATATACTGTGTTTAGAAATAGTTACATTATAAATTTATTTTTTGTCTTATAAGTAAAAACGAGATTATTATACTTTCCATTCGTGATACCAGACAAATTAAATAAAAAGATATTTATTGGCACACTAAGATCTCCTCCTGTGTGAAAACGTGGTTTAACATCGTTAGTAATTCGAAAAACTCGTCTCTTTTTTTAACATTATCTTTCATTCGCTTTTATCACAAACCCTGATGATTGCTGACGGCCCATTAATACGTTTGACCCCGTTCATAGCCCCCCCCCCCTCTCTCTCTCTCTCCCTCTCATCCTTTTCATTGTTCACTCTTTCGTTTCCTTAAAGGTACTAAGCCAATTCACAGGTCATTAAAATTGTAAGACTACGATTTATTGTGGGAATAAATTTTCGCGGAGTGTGAATATCGCCACAGGAAGTTTTCCATTCATTAGTCCTAAGGTAATTAACTTTGTCTACTATTAATGGCATCGGTACTGCATATTCTTTTGCGTCATTTTCCCGCCATGACCTTCCTTCCCCATTTATTTATCCTAACAATCCCCATAATTAGACTTTTGCCCTCCATTAACCTTGCATTTAATTTATTCCTATTAAAACCCATATTCCCCATCCGTTGCAACTTCTTGCCCCCTTATATACAGTATCAGTCAATTCTACAACACGTTTTCTCCTCGTTAAGTCGACTTTTTATGGGGCAATAGTTTAGCGACCCCTGGAGATAATCCCTGGGGCCTTATCGCGGAATTCACTGGCGCTCATTTCGGAATTTGGGCGCCAGCGGCCGTTGTTTGTGGCCTTCTATCTGATACACTGGTATTTCCGCTTGGAATTTTTTGCCAGGCATTTATTGTATTACGTTTTGCCATCCGAATATTGCTTTTACTCATTTACTTTTGTTGAATTACTTTTGTTTTTGAAAGACTGTTGCTGTAGATGTCATTGATGTTACTGGTTGACACCTCAAAGAAGCTGTGAGGTTTATTCTGGTTTCCCAAGAAAGGTTAAACGACGGAACATTGCAGATGGGTCAACTATATTTGTAATTACTACGTACTAAATTGACCAAGTTTGATGTCTGTAAGGCTGAGGTATTTTCATCTTCAGATTTCAGAAAGAAACTGACTTATGATTACAGATTGGAAATCAAAAGAGCTTTCATAATCGTCCCAAAGTTTAAGCAGGTCCATTTCTCCGCTACCAAAGACATCAGTGTTCCTCCGCTGTCAAAGATATCAGTGTTCCTCCACTGTCAAAGACATCAGTGTTCCTCCACTGTCAAGGACACATCAGTGTTCCTCCACTGTCAAGGACACATCAGTGTTCCTCCACTGTCAAGGACACATCAGTGTTCCTCCACTGTCAAAGACATCAGTGTTCCTCCACTGTCAAGGACAGATCAGTGTTCCTCCACTGTCAAGGACACATCAGTGTTCCTCCACTGTCAAAGACATCAGTGTTCCTCCACTGTCAAACACATCAGTGTTCCTCCACTGTCAAAGACACATCAGTGTTCCTCCACTGTCAACATCAGTGGTCCTCCACTGTCAAAGATATCAGTGTTCCTCCACTGTCAAGGATATCAGTGTTCCTCCACTGTCAAAGACATCAGTGTTCCTCCACTGTCAAGGACATCAGTGTTCCTCCACTGTCAAGGACATCAGTGTTCCTCCACTGTCAAAGACATCAGTGTTCCTCCACTGTCAAAGACATCAGTGTTCCTCCACTGTCAAGGACATCAGTGTTCCTCCACTGTCAAAGACATCAGTGTTCCTCCACTGTCAAGGACATCAGTGTTCCTCCACTGTCAAGACATCAGTGTTCCTCCACTGTCAAGGACATCAGTGTTCCTCCACTGTCAAAGACATCAGTGTTCCTCCACTGTCAAGGACATCAGTGTTCCTCCACTGTCAAAGAAATCAGTATTTAAATTTAAAGTGACTCTGCTTTGCATCATTATGACATCACATACCTTGAAATTACATATAATTAATCTCTCTCTCTCTCTCTCTCTCTCTCTCTCTCTTCTCTCTCTCTCTCTCTCTCTCTCTCTCTCTCGTTACAAAACTATCTTAGATCCACAACACTTACTGCTTTCGACACAATGGGTTAAAGGAACCTCACCGATAACATACCTAGTGAGGCGAGTATGTTACAAATTACGGTACGAGAGAGAGAGAGAGAGAGAGAGAGAGAGAGAGAGAGAGAGAGAGAGAGAGAGAGAGAGAGAGAGAGAGAGAGAGAGAGAGAGAGCAAGCTGGCGGTTAAAAGGTACACTGCAGGCAGAACGAATAGCCACGCATTGAAAATTGACGTGTATAAATATATGGCAGCATTTCGGATTTATTCGAATTTTTCAAACCCATTTCCTGTCTCCCACAGGACGAACAACAGAGTAACCATATGAATGCTTAGTACACAATCAGAATTAGTTTACAATAAGGTTCTGGAATTGATATATCTGTCAGATACATGTACTTCTGTACATACAATTATTCTTTTGACTAAAATGTGTTTATTACTTTTGACTAAAATAAACACACTATATATATATATATATATATATATATATATATATATATATATATATATATATATATATATATATATATGTGTGAGTTGTTGTTTATTTCAACACACACACATTATATATATATATATATATATATATATATATATATATATATATATGTGTGTGTGTGTGTGTGTGTATGTGTGTATGCATGCACACCCATAAATATAGATTCCAAGTGAGTATTAGCCCTTGGCCAGTGGGGGATGATAAACTGTGTGCACTGTCCCACTGACTAACTCTTGTATTCTTACCACACTTTCACGATTATGCTGATGCAGAAGGAAGGATTCAGAAAGGACACGTAAAACAGTTGTCAAAGCAATAAACATAAGCAATAAACATGATTGTCTGCAAAATCTGCCATACTTAGAAAAGATCAGATCAACAACCTTCACAAAGGCTCTGACTATACTGAAATTAAAAAAAAAAATTTAGTCGAGTCAGAAAGGACTACTTAACCCCACTACTACGCAAACGAATTTGCCGAGAATCACCAGGAAACAGGTGTCGTCTATCTATCTTGCCTCTAAGGAAGATTTCTTCTCCATAACTGAAGACTGAGAGGAGGCATTCAGTCCTCTTCCTCCCCCACAGTGGTGTAGTCACTGGCCGGGCAGCAAATTCCTGAGAGAGATGTTAAATTAGAATCAATGAGGTAATTTGGGTGTGTGAAACATAATGAGATTGTTTTCAAGGAAATTCTATGGTTAGTTTTTAAGACATGGCGTCCCGCTTTTTTCTGGGAAAGGTCCCTCCCGGCACTCAGTTACGTCTGGGGAAAATGCGGCCGGGCACGAGAGTACTTGAGCTCCCTCAGGGGTACGGAGATCAAATCATACTCTCAGATACACATACCTCTGTCTGGAATCTCACAGGTGTCTAACATATGTGGGAACAACGGAAATGAACAGATGTAAAACGGTGATGGTAATATTATAAACACTTCTTTCATTTACAGTAGAAATGTTTATTCTTTCATGTATACAAAATGTTGAATGCTATTTTAACGTCTAAAAAAAATCCTTACAAGGTTCACTTTATATTAAGGCAACATGATAGCAATCAGCAATGGGAATATTTTATCTTTTGACACAATGTATTGATAAAATTAACGGATCTGTATAGTATGCATTCATTCATAAAAGTGAAGCAGCTCGTTAGTGAAATTAAACTGTCTTTTCACTGATGCAAACCAGTGGAAATACAGGTTCATTTGTAAGGTGTCACTCACTACAAAACCAATCAATTGTTGGGTTGCTTTATATATCCTGTGTTAAGAAACAATTACCTTGTAAAGTTATTTTTTGTCATATATGAAAAAGGGTGTATTATACTTTCCATCAGTGACATTGAACATATATAAAATAAGAGATGTTTATTGGTACGCCAAGGTTTCCTCCCGTGTATAAACATGGTTCAGAAACGCTGCTAATTTGAAAAACTCGTCTCTATCTGAAATTAAAAAAAATCTTTTATTCGCTTTTATCAGGACCCCTGAGTGTTGCTGAGCCTCTCTCTCTCTCTCTCTCTCTCTCTCTCTCTCTCTCTCTCTCTCTCTCTCTCTGTCTGTCTTATCCTTTTCATCGTTCACTCTCTCGTGTCCATAACGGTACTAAACCAATTCACAGGTCATTCAAGTTGTAAGACTACGATTTATTGAAGGAATAAATAAATGTTGGCGGAGTGTGAACGAACATTGCCACGGGAAAATTACCATTCATTCGTCCTAAGGTCATTAATCTGGTCTACTATTAATGGCACCAGACTATTGCACATTATTTGGTGCCATTTTCCACAATTACCTTCCTTCCCTGATTATCACAATAATCCTCCATGACTAGATTTTTGCCTTCCAATAATCCTACATTCAATACATTCCCATTAGAACCCATTTCTATTCTAATAACTGCATTTACCCAAACGTAAACGTTTCAGTTTACTTGGAACATTTTCTAGTACTATAATACATCTACTGTTCTGAGGGGAGCTAATAAATTTTAGCTCGACTTTTAGTTTTCTGCGAAAGAAAACTATTGTGCCGGCTCTGTCTGTCCGTCCGCACTTTATTCTGTCCGCATTTTTTCTGTCCGCCCTCAGATCTTAAAATCTGTTGAGGCTAGAGGACTGCAAATTGGTATGTTGATCATCCATCCTACAATCATCAAACATACCAAATTGCAGCCCTCTAGCCTCAGTAGTTTTTATTTGGTTTCAGGTTAAATTGAGCCATAATCATGTTTTTGGCAACGATATAGGATTGGCCACCATCGGGCCTTGGTTAAAGTTTCATGGGCCGCGGCTCATACAGCATCATACGTTGTAGCATTGTTGCACTGGAAATGCATAGCCTTGGAACAATGGCCATACTCGTGTGTGTTAATAAACTCATTTCAGTGGTGTCTAATTTATTCTACATTCAATAACACCAACGGAAACTTTTCAACTCGATTAAATCTGCAATGTACAAACTGAAGTGACGCTCCGTAAATCATCCGATATTCCTGTTTAAAACGAGTATTAATTTAGAATTTACGAGTATTAATTTAGAATTTATTACGTGCATCGAAATGATTCAGTTTCAGAATTTCCGTGATAATTGTTCTGATTTTTCTGTTAATTTAACATGCTTACTGGTACAGGGTTCTTTACTTTCTTCTTCTAATAATAATAATAATAATAATAATAATAATAATAATAATAATAATAATAATAATAATAATAATAATAATAATAATAATAATAATAATATTGGAGGGAAATATAAACTTTTTTATTATGATACCGTTTTATTATTATAAATTTCTATTGTCGCTATTGGTGTTGCTACGCAACCTATCCAAATAATAAATTGTAACAATACTTACTTGATACATACATACATACACGCACACACACATACATATATATACAGTATACGTATGTATATACATATATATATATATATATATATATATATATATATATATATATATATATATATATATATATATATATATATATATATATATATATATATATATATATATATATATATATATATATATATATATATATATATATATATATATATATTATATATCATTATAATGTCTCTCCCATATACTTAACATCTCTCTCTCTCTCTCTCTCTCTCTCTCTCTCTCTCTCTCTCTCTCTCTCTCTCTCTCTCTCTCTCTCTCCTTATAAGTCCCTCATTTATTCATACTTTCTTACACCGACTACCTACTAAAATACATTTATTTACGAATTTATCTATCAACTTATTTATGAGTACATTAACTTTATCCCTTTTACGATCTTATATCATCATTCAACAAAAAAAGGACAGTTTTACTGTACATGATCTTGACTGCACAGCCGTTTCATATCAATTGCAGCGCGCGAATTCAAGAGCTTCAGGGTCAAACTCACGCTAATTACTGCAATAACACTTTGGCCTTTGTTGTGTGAAGCGCAGGAAATGCATTTCTGCAGCATTTACTGGTAGTCACTGCAAAACTCAACGATACCTGGGCTTATGTCTGGTAATTAGCAAAAGTGATATGGCATTTATTGAGACATATAAATGCAAGCACATACAGACATGAGCTCGCTCACACACATACACACACATATACTTGGGCGCATTTTTAACTTGTTAAAGATTGCGATTAATCCTCCAGACGATTAATTTCTTAGTTTTCTCATTAATCCTTTACTGGCAAGAATGAGTTACAATTAAATTACCTCTCTCTCTCAGAGAATGCAACTAATCTCACGCCTATTTGGAGTGGAAGGAAATAATCATTGTTTTACAAAGAATTATTATCCACTGAACAATCTTAATTAAAACTGTTCAGGCTACGAACTTTTTTCTCCTTGTATTTTGTTTCAGAAGGCAATAAGGAAAGAATGTCTGGTGGCAAGCGTGGTGAAAATGATAAAAAAGACCTTTAGTCTGACGATATCTTGACATCACAGTGACATCATTATCTAAGGATTATAGTTCAATAACTCAAGAACAGTTTTACACTGGATTGCTAGAAAATTCTACAAAAATATACCGTTTTCCATTGTAACGTAGAACCCATCTTAGATTATAGATACATAAATATACATGCACACTCAACCGCAAACACACGCACAAACATGTATATATATATATATATATATATATATATATATATATATATATATATATATATATATATATATATATATATATATATATATATATATATATATATATATATATTAGATAGAAAATATGTATTATAATCAAGATTATTTATAGGTACTCATACGCTATGTTTGCTTATTTTACTGTGTCATATATGTATGTAATCACACAATTATATACAGATATATTTAAATTTCGGTTTACATCTTCACTTTCATATGATACAACAGCTGCATTCAGTGACCATTTTGGTGTCGTCCGCATGTCTGAGAATACTGAACACCCGAGTGTACAAGAGTCACAGAGCTAACAAAGTAACTTACCGGTTTCAGGAGTGTTTCCGGTGTAAGGCCAACGTCTATCATTTTGTATCACCCGGGCTACCATCAATCAGCCCCCGCCTCTCCTCACCATCACCTGGAAGTATCTCTCTCCTTAATTAGGGAGTGAAACCTGGTGGCAGGTGCTGTAGGTAGGCTGAAATTTCTTTCAAGGTCATAAAGCTTTCACCTACTTAGTATATTGCAGTGAACGAAGATCAGTTCCAGGCTTCCCTCTGAACTGAGATCATGTCGTTATATGATTAAGTGGTCGTGATCATTACTAGGTCACTGTGGTAGTCGTCCTCCTCAAGCCTATGATTTATGATCTGTGTCAGTGATTGCTATACGGCTCTCTTTTATCCAAGAGAAAATATTAATTGCTCGGTGTGTGGTAAGTCTGCATTCTCTGCCATTATATACTCTCTGTTAGGCTTTCTCATCGACCAGACAAAGTGGAACCAATAAGAGATGAGTAAAATACTCTCTCTCTCTCTCTCTCTCTCTCTCTCTCTCTCTCTCTCTCTCTCTCTCTCTACTGTTACTATAAATTTATGTTGATGTTTCTAAATGTTCCCTTTTATTTGCTGTTATTCCTCACAAATGAATTTTTCCAGCTCATGTTCCTCGTCTTCTCTTCACCTCCCCTTTCTTCTCCTTTCCTCGTTTTCTCCTCCTCAAGTGCTCGGACGTTAGAAAGGTCGTTCATCCCTTGTCCTTCTCCTCCACAGTGACATGACATGACATGACATGACATGACATGACATCTCTGCAAATGGATTCCTTACATTACGTCAGCTTCTTTATGACAGCCCTTTCCAATTCCAGTCTTCTGCCTTTTTTCCTCGTCTCTCCTCTTGGAGAGGCTTTCATCCTCTTGTCCTCTCTGCTCCACAGTCTCATCTCTGACTCTGACATGACATGACATCTCTCGAACACTACGAAGCATCTTTTTGACAGCCTTTTTTCTCTCTTTGCTCTTTTTGAACCCCTTTTATTCTCTTTGGCTCTCTCTTCCTCCCTATCTTCTGCACTCCTATTCCATGTTTCTCACTCTTTCGCCGTGTTAGTACAAGAACATATCCAATTTTTCAAGGTTTTTTTCTTGACTGGGGCTTCACTCAAATGCTTCTTATTGATTGTTTATTGACAATGCCTAAAACTGGCAAGCTTTACCCATTCATTTCGCTGGCCGGTTTTAGGTCGTTTTTTAACTATTAGCTTTTACTTTACTTCTCTGCACTTCTTGTAATTATTCATGCCTTTTAAAAATGGCAAAAATTTAACAGCTGGTCTGTTCCGAGAAATGTTACTTAAAAATGTTTTCAATGAGTGCCATGGAAGCTGTATATATAGTTTATATATATATATATATATATATATATATATATATATATATATATATATATATATATATATATATATATATATATATATATATATATATATTTTAACAAGATGTTGTAATGGTTAGTTTCAATGTAACCTCTCTCTTCACCAATATCCCACTAAATGAAACAACTGACATTATTCTTAATAATATATGTGAACACCACATTATCAATGTTTGGACTTAATAAAATAGACTTGCAAAAATTATTACATTTAGCAACTGCTGATGGCATTTTTACTTTTGATGGTAAATTATATAATCAAATAGATGGAGTAGCTATGGGAAATTCCCTTGGACCTGTATATGCGGATTGCTACATGGGTTATTGTGAAAGGATTTGGATGTCTGAATGCCCTAGTGCTTTTAAACCCTTGTATTATCGTAGGTATGTAGATGATAGTTTCCTTGTGTTTAAGGAATTATCACATGTTGATTTGTTTTTTGAATATTTTAATTCACGTCACCCTAACATTTCTTTTACTTGTGAGACAGAACAGGATAATAAGTTGTAATTTTTAGATGTACAGGTATACAGAAATAGTGGCAAATTTGAGACCTCTGTTTATAGGAAAAGTACGTTTACTGGCTTGGGATTGAATTACCTCAGTTTTTCACCAAAGTTGTATAAGATGAATTCAACACGCACTTTGATAAATAGAGCCTACAATGTTTGTTGTGGTTTTAATTTTTTTCATCAAGATATGACCTTTCTCCTGAATTATTTTTCTGAAAACTCATATCCCATTTTTGTATTTTACAAAGTTCTGAAAAATTTTTTAAATGAAAGGTTTTGTCCCAGACCGGTATACAGTACTGCTAGTAAGGATGTAAAGTACATTGAATTGCCCTACCTTGGTCATAATAGCTATATGGTCCAGAAAAAGTTACAAGAAATACTTAAGCATTGTTTCCCTCAAATTAGTTTCCGGTTTGTTTTCAATAATCCTTTTAAAGATCACTTTTGAAGGAGAAGCCTACTCTGCCTGTGGACCTTAATTCCTGTGTCGTTTACTTGTTCACTTGTTCGCAGTGTGGTCTGCGATACGTGGGATCCAGTTCCCGCTGGCTCAGGCACAGAATTTTGGAACACACAGGCCTTTCTATTTGAACTAGGTTTCCTCTTTCCAAACCACCCTTTTCTGCCATTAGGGAACACAGTTTAGCACAGGACCATCCTATCACTGACCTGGATTTTCGGGTACTGTCTTTTTGTTCAAACAGACTGGACCTTTTGATTTCAGAGTCGCTGTTTATTAAGAAAATGAAACCGGAATTGAACAACAACTCGTCTGGTATTCAACTAGCTATCGTGTAATTTCACAGTAGGTTCACAATTGGGTCGTTAAATATTTTAGTTTGTGATTGGTAGTTTGTTTACATTTCACCTTATTTTTATATTTTTATGTTTGTGTTCGTTTTTAATTTTTCGTTTTTTTTGCGTCTCACCCTTTTAGTTTGTAATTACTGTTCGTTTTATATATTTGGTTAGTATTTTTGCTGAAGATTTTTTTGATGACTATTTTATTGTAATTTCATTGATTCTAATCCCTTTGTCGGTTTTTCAGCCGGATGATGAGGTTTTATACCTCGAAAGCTTGCGTAATAAAGAATGTTCTTCCTGGTCTTGGCAATATTATTCATCATCAAGCTAAGATTTCCAAGTAGCCGCCCAATTGCCGAGACTATATACATACATATATATATATTATATATATATATATATATATATATATATATATATATATATATATATATATATATATTGGTGAGTCAGAGAAGCAGCTTGGGAAGGTCTAAGTATAAAACCCTTTTAGGTCTAGAAATAAAATACACGCGGGCATCATGACGTTTTGCCCGCCATCTGCTACGGATGCAGAGAAAAAAACCCTAAAAGAATACAGTAATTTCAGTTTTCCTCAAGAGCTTTTCAGTTCAGAAGCAAATGGTTGTTTTTCATATTTCATATAACTATGAAGGACCGTAATTCTAATTAAAAGAAAAAAAAAAAAATGAAAAACTGTGGGTCCTGGTATGAGCTGAATAACTTCAGGGAAAAATGCTCGAATTTTTTGTCATTCAGTGTAGAATAATCAGCGACTTCCAACATCGGCATTCCATTCCACGTCCAAAGGTAGATTGTCTGTCTAATGGCAAAGTACTGTTTTTTTGTCATCAGTGCCAGTGCCACTAATGACAGTTTCATTTGGTGTGTAAGAGAGAGGAAAAAGAAATACACACACATATATATATATATATATATATATATATTTATATAAATATTATATATATATATATATATATATATATATATGTATATATATATATATATATATATGATATAGTTATTAGCCAAGTATATATATATATATATATATATATATATATATATATATATATATATATATAAATATATATATATATATATATATATATGGCCACACCACCCACAATCCGAATTTATACCAAAATAAATAATAAGAAAGGAACATCATGGTTTTCAGAACAGGCATTCTGCCAGAATCATTCATCTTCTTTCTTCTTATTAGCATTCTTGGGAAAATATCCTTGCTTTGGAAACTTTTTTTTTTTTTTATTAAAACTGATAAATGGAGGATAATGCTATGCAAATGAGATCTTGAAGACCTTTTATTATGTACAAAAGATATGAGATTAATTATAATTCTGTCAATAACCTCGACGAATCAATTACATTCAACCCTTGAGCAATTCACAATAAAAGTTCGAATAAGGAAAAACTCAGAAAACAGTCATCAGGTGTTCATTCACGGAAGGAATACTTTTCAAGTAGTTATCTCTCGTTTCAATTATGTAAACAATTATCGGAAGAACCTAAATGAAGGTCGGAAAGGAACAAAGGATTTTTCTGTGAGAAGAAAATTGCATCCAGCGGGAATGTAGGCAGAAAACGAGGAGGATAAAGGCAAATCCATATTCATGCATAATAAAATTAATATTATAACAAAATGAACTGAAATCTGTTGTTTCACGATATTTACAATAATATCATCGTTATTTCCATCAACATAATAGGTTGTAAACTCAGAATGAGTAACGAAACAACAAAAAACACTCGACTGAAACAGGAACATGAATAAGAAAAAATGAAGCTAGGTCTGCAGTTTTAGGGACGTGGTTCCTATAACTGGGCTTTCATTAGGCTCCGCAGTTAGAAGTAGCATATCCGAAATTACGTAACTTTCGTGGGGACCGGAGCGATGTATCAACTTAATGAAAATGAAAATATTGACAATTAAAATAGGGGAAAGGCGAGTTACCAAAAGCAAACAGTGATATAAATGAGTAGAGTCAGAGCAGCACTATGTCAACACGTTCTGCGCATAAATAGCAAACTGTAACTTCAGATACACCTATCATGGCTAAAATAAAAGTAAATTAGAGTAAAGGAACAATGACTCACGCACCTCGTAAATTAAATTTGCGGTAGCTCTAATGCTGACATGGGGAAAAATCTTATTTGAACGTTGCTTTTCAACCAAAATGAAAAATCAATGTCAAAAAAAATCAAATTGTCCAAAAATTAAAAGATCTCTGTATTCCGTATTTCATTTTTTAGCGAGAGAGAGAGAGAGAGAGAGAGAGAGAGAGAGAGAGAGAGAGAGAGAGAGAGAGAGAGAGAGAGAGAGAGAGAGAGAGAGATACTTACAGCATCCAAAATGAGATACAGCATTTTTAATTATGTCCCCAGGCATAATTTTTTCCAGGTCCTACTGCTCATGAGATTTATAAATCAAAAGCGTGAGGAGAAAACGTTGTACAATTTACACCTCTTGGTTCCAAGTTAGTTTCTCATTTGTTTTGACAGAAGGGAATTAGAACATTCCAATGCAAGCCAATACCAACTTTGCATAATCGTATAACCACGTGACAAGAAATGTGCCCCCCTCAATCTCTCTCTCTCTCTCTCAAATCAAATTTGAAAAAGCAATTCCTGCACCATACCACAGTCTTTCCTCACTTCCTATTATCAGTGTAGTAATTCCTCCTCTCAAACGCCCCGAACAGCACCGTCTTCCTTCTGCCGGTACTTCCTTCAACCAATCTTACCACCTCCAAACCCCCAATCGAAATATCACCCCCATCCCATCCCACACACACACACACACTCCTACCCTAGCCCCCAGCCCCTATCCCTACCTACATCCAGGGGGGGAGACTCCCAAGCAGTGAATGAATCCTGGGTGCGAACAGACAGAAGTGAACGAGGGAGGGAACCTGAAGGGAAGACAAGAAAAGAGAAAAGAAGTCACTTAGAATGAGAAGGACTTGAAGACATTTAATGATGGAAATGGAATATTAAGTTGAGGCCACAGGACAAGCGCGGAACCTATGAGGTCATTCAGCGCTGAAAGGGAAACTGAGATTAGAAATGTTTTAAACGTTTAACGGGAGGAAAGAGAATATGAAAGGAGGTACAGTAAAAGGAATGAAAGGGGGCAGCTAATAGCCGAAGGGATGCTGCAAAGAACCTTTTTAAGTACTGCCTGCGGTGCACCAAAGTGAGGTGCACTGACGGCACTACTCCCTACGGAGGTTTAATACTGAGAGAGTGACTCTTATCAACTAGCAGCATCTGCCCTTTTAATCACCAATTTCGTCAGCTTTTTGGAATGCAAGTTGTCATCTTCTTTCTGTAACAACTGCATGTACCTCCCAAAACCTCATCTGAATCCCAGCGGCCCAGTGACGATTACTTAGAATCCTTTTTCATTAAAATCTCTCGCCTTATATTTTACTTTAAAAAAGTAGAGTTGAAATTGACACTGCTTATAGCTAGACTCAGGGATTCTGAACCCAGCTAGTGTGATGGCACCTGTATTAAAATTCTTAGAATATATCAACCTTTAATATCTGCTTCTATTTACGATTTTTCATTTCATTCTGTAAAATCTTTTTCTTATTTCTTCAACATCTCTACGAGTCTTTGCTATTTTCTCTCCTGCACTCCAGTTTTCTGCCTGGAATACTGGAATGTAGACCTCTCCGAATGACTGTTCCACTGACAAGATCTCGCGTCAACACCCAACCCTTATATTACTCCTGATCATCATGGACAACCATCATTCATTCCGGGAACTTCTTCACCTTAAAACTGCTACATTTTCGGTCATCGTTTGCGCTGACAGCTCGCTTGAAACGAACCAGTCAATTGGAACATGATTTGAAATCGTTGTGTGCGCCCCCTCATGCGCGCGCATGAGGGAGGGAGGGGGTTGGGGGGTTGGCACCGTTGTTTCCAAGAAGAATCTTGTTTGATTTCGCTATTTTCTTTCTGTGAAAAATGACCTTAATTCTTATCATTCATTAACGTTGCTGCTTTGTTGATGACGGTGGTAACGGTCACGAGTATTAATTAAAAAGAACTCTGGTACATCATCCGTGGCTGTTCTTCGTTATATTTCAAAATCAAAATAGAAATTTGTCCCGAAGAAATTTATAAAATGAACTAACTCACAGGTGAATACAAAACTTAGAATGTACACTTGCACCTACATGGCCATTAATGTTACAATTTAATAGGCAAACAGACTTAATCCCGTCCTTATGTACTGATGTCGTGTTAATAAATGCTTTTATCAAATCTCGTTTTCCTTACATGTAAACAGCGCGCCATAGGTTTGCAACCGCTGATGCATTTGCACTTTTGTCAAAAGTTACTTTCGGAAAGATGCGATCAGTTGATCCTTTTGCGAGTTCCTTCGTTTCTATTCACATCTTTCTCTTCGTCCTTCCTATTCTGGTTTTCTTCCCTCAGGCAATGACAACTCTGCCTTTCGGATAGGCAGCCGCATCGACGCGTGTTGAACTCTCGCTCTCTCTCTCTCTCTCTCCCTCTCTCTCTCTCTCTCTCTCTCCTCTTCTTCTTCTTGATAATCATCATAATCATCATCCTTCAACACAGCTATCTGACTGTCATAATCATCATCCTTCGAGATTGCTCTCTCTCTCTCTCTCCTCTTTTCTTATCTCTCTCCGCTAGAAGTTCATCCTCTCCCGTGATTTTTTATACAAAGAACAGACGTTCATCAAACCCACTTTCCTGAACTCGAATGTGAACAGCCTCAAAATAAAAAAAAAGAGTAAATAAAACCAAACAAAGATGAACATATAAAACAAAAATATACAACAACAAAAACAAAAGTCCTGACCAAACACCAAAAAAGTCTACCTCCATTCAAAGTCGGTTCCTCAGAAGGAAATTACTAAAACAAAACAAAAAAAAGGCCCCAGAAGGAAAATACTAAAAAAGAAGTCCTCAGAAACAAATTACTAAAAAAAAGTCCTCTGAAGGAAAATACTAATAAAAGAAGCAATCGTCGACCATAACAGAAGACGTGTTTGCGAATCTTATTCTGAAGGGACAGGAAGGATGTTAACGATGCTCCAGAGGAGGACTCTCTCTCTCTCTCTCTCTCTCTCTCTCTCTCTCTCTCTCTCTCTCTCTCCTCGTTCCTGCAACTTTTTCTTCGCTTCATCTTTCATTCTCTAATTACCTTCCTGTTCTCACACCCCTAACCCCTAAGGTGGGGATTGGGGGAAAAATAAGTGTTGCTGATGCGCTTTTGTTTTCATGTGCCGGTATACGCTGACGACAGATTTGCCCAATAAGAATATTCGAGGATTTGTAGGGTGGAATTCTCTTCACTTTTTATAAGTTCAAAACATGGGTGGTACTGATGGTGACACTCTCACAATATATGTCGTCTAATGTACTGTTTTAAATCGACTGTTCTCAACATTCATAGATGACTGTGATGTCTGTCAGAAATATAAATAAACATACGGATAAATATATACAGAAAGCCAATAACATTATATATATATATATATATATATATATATATATATATATATATATATATATATATACATATTCCAAAATGCACACAATTTACACACACACACACACACATATATATATATATATATATATATATATATATATATATATATATATATATATATATATATATATATATATATATATATATATATATATATATATATATATATATATATATGTGTGTGTGTATGTGTGTGTGTATTAACATAAGGCTTTTCTATTACAAGGAGGTGTTCCAGAGTAGAAATAAGACAGTGACAATTTTCATATTCATTCTTAAGCTGCTGAACCTTGGATGAACCCACTGTGCGGAAATATCCCTGATTACGGTATAGAAAGCGTACGACCAGTGGACTGACAGTTTCCTTCCAAACAGTGAAGTTTACATAAAGCACTACTGAGTATCCTTTACATAATATATACATATATATATATATATATATATATATATATATATATATATATATATATATATATATATATATATATATATATATATATATATATATATGTATGTGTGTGTATGTATATATATGAATTTTTGTGATTTATATAAGCTTGACTTTTTATATTCATGAATATTAAGCCCCAAATATCGATTAACGTCGAGTTCCCTAGCTCTTTGGAATAATTCATATACATTAACTAATGCTGTAATTGAATTTACCTATTTGTGAAGAACCTGTAAGTTCCCCGGACATACTAGCAGTACCCCTACAACAGTGAAATCTCTACAGCATTCGAGAGAATGAATGACCTTCCGCAGATTTTGGAGAATGCAACCGACAACCTTTCAGATGGCGTCAACGGAGCAAGCAAAGCAAGCAAGCAATCATGATTGCTTGGGAGAACAAGTCATCCATCAGCAAAGACGCAGCTCTTCAGTTTTATAAACATTTCCTGACCGCTGGGAAAAGGGAGACAGAATTGAACCTTTGCTGAACTCTGTTAACAAAGGAAAAATGACTGAGTTCACCTTTCCTCACTTTGGTTTAAATGAAGCAGCTAAAAAAATTCAGTGTTATTCATCAACTCGTACACTCCACGCTGGTTTCTCGAACTTACTGTAATATATAGTTTGTGTGTGCGTATATTATGCATGTGTGTATGTATAAACTTCTATTGTTTATATATATAATATTTGGGTGCGTGTGGAAATGTATACAAATTCACATATTCACCCACCTGTAGCTGAAAGTTTTCCAATGCCAAAAACCGTCATTTCAGTGCAAACTGGACAGGTTTCCAGCAAAGCAAATTACTTTGAATGAACAACTAAACTGAATGAAATTGCGAACGCAGTAATAAAAGGCAATTCGAGATTGTTTCCTCTGCTGTCAGAGACAGCACGTAAGGGGGAGGGGAGGTTTCTCTTCGGTTAAATAGGTTTCCTATCCATGAATAGTAGGCAGTCGAAAGAACAAAAAAAAGGAACATTATAAAACAACAGATACACACGAGGACACAATGTATTATTATTGTGGGAAATTGACAAGTTATAGAGGAAACAATGGGAATGTATTTTCTTAACTACCACCATATAAAACAGATAAAATCTACTTCATGTACAATATAAAATAACTTGTTCGTTCTAATGTCATAGTCTTGACAAAATCTTCACCCAGAAAACAAAGAAATGCAAACAAGTCACAACTTCAGAAGAACAAGAGTAATGCCTTCCGCAGAATTCAACGAACATTCGTAAATTGGAAAGTTCGGATGATGCTACTGACCATAACATGAATTTTTAAAGTCATGTATGCCACAAAAGTTCCTATGTGCCTTCTTGTCTATGCAATCATGTACTGTAAAGCAATAAAGAGAAATCTGTACCCTGGGTCATAAGGTACTCTACATAACATTTCCTGTACAATTAACGTGGCAACAAGAAGAAAGAGACGCTCTTAGTAAACTTCAAGTAATAAAATAGTCACATTTGGAGAGTTTACTTGCTTCAACAAAGACCTCTCTATTCTCTCTCTCTCTCTCTCTCTCTCTCTCTCTCTCTCTCTCTCACACACACACACAAACAAACAAAACCCCACCTAGAAAAACTGACTAAAAAATATATCCGAGAGTTCTATGGTAACTCTTCCTTCTCCCGGAACCGAATCTTTGCAACTTTAAAAGACAAAAACAAATGAAAATCTGTTCAGAAGAAAAGGGAAAGAAGAGTTCTTAAAGAATAATATTACCGCACTGCACAAGTGAAGACAGCGCCTTTCTTATACCTGCTATACAAAATGGAATGCCGCGGTTTCTATCTCCTGGAAATAATAAAAAAGAAAATGGCGGAGGGGGTTTATACATGCGACATAGATCATGACGTTTTAATAAAACTGCTAACAGCAGCCCTCAGCGGTAATGTTTTCAAGTGGGACGAAAACCATTATATACAAAAAAAAAAATGGCGTGGCCATGGGTTCAAGTCTTTCGCCAATTCTAGCTAATATCTTTATGGAATGGTTTGAAAAGGAAGAGGTGGGCAAAGTAAATAAAGGGAACTTAAATATCGTAAAATGGGTAAGATACGTGGATGACATCTTGATTATTTACAAGGGAGAAAGGGAAGATCTACACAAGTTTTTAGAGAACATAAGTAAACTAAATGAACGCATCAAGTTCACAATAGAAGAAGAGAAGGAGGGAGAAATTCCTTTCTTGGATGTCCTGGTCAAGAGGGAAAGGGAAAATTTTAAATTCAAGGGATATAGGAAGAAGACACACACCAATTCATACATACATAGGTTCTCCAGTCATAGGAAAGAAATAAAAATAGGATGAATGACAGGGTTGGCCATCAGGGCTTATAGGATTTGCAGTCCCGAATTTTTAGACGAAGAGCTGGATTACTTGAGGGAGAGTTTTAGGAGATTAGGCTACCTAAGTATTGGTGGGAGTGGGCACACATCAAAGCAAGGAAAACTATTTTGGGGAGAGGGAAAGATAGAAAAGGAACATTTGGTAGGAAAGAAATTAATTACAGTCCTGGACAACAACTCTATTGCACCCATCAACAGAAAGCTAAATAATTTCAAATTGATAGGCAGCTACAAAAACACCATTAGGAATAAAATAGTTAGAAACAAAAAGTCGGTAGAGGGGAAGAGATTAGAGGGGGTATATATGACAGCGTGTCTAGACTGTGAAGAAGGGTGCTATGGCGAAACTGGCAAATCATGTAAAGAGCGAAGCAAACAACATCTGCAGAACATAAGGCATTATAATCTGACGTCGGCAGTTGCCAAACACTGTTGGGAAAATGATCACAGAATAGACTGGGAAAATATGAGTTTTCTATACAGGAACACCAACAAAACATCTAGACTGGTTGTAGAGAACGCCTTCATAACTTGCGCCAACAACACGATGGCAGGGAACACCGGAAACGGCTTTGAAGACAGCATATCTAGAAAAATCGTATACTCCACAGTAGCAAGGAAACGAAGAAAAAACGCAAGAGAACGCACGGAAAACGGACACCTGGAAGAAGGGATCAGAGAAAGACCAAGATCACGAGGGGGTGGGGGTCACACAGGAGGAGCTAGGCGATTATAGGATTAAAAGTACCCAGCACACAGATATAAATACAGCCGGACTAGGCGTCTGCTCATTGTACGGATACTTGATAATGTGGACTGTTTGTCCAAGAAAGCTTGTAACTTTTTCTGGATAAAAAACTCCATTAGATACCATCCAGTTTGAATGAGGTCCTT
>NC_089789.1:1830581-1853081 GCF_040412425.1 Macrobrachium rosenbergii | reverse complement strand
TATATTTCATTAATAAAAAAACAACATTTTGCCATAACTACATTCCACGAAAAAGCAAAAATACTAGAAGAGCAAGCAAGCAAGCAAGCATCAAACTGAATAAATGAAAGCACTGACGTCATTCCCTTCGCCCCGATTTCCTTCCAATCTGGCCCACCAGACAGGGGCCAAACTGCCTCTGCAAGAACCCCAGCTTAGTCCGTCTGATAAAAAAAAAAAAAAAAAAAAAAAAAAAAAAAAGCCGAAGTTCCTTCGGCGGAATCCAATTTCCCGTACATCGTATGAAAAAAGGCCACCGAAAATAGATCTATCTTTCGGTGGTCTCGGTATAATGCTGTATGAGCTGCGACCCATGAAACTTTAACCATGGCCCGGTGGTGGCCTGACCTGTATCGTTGCCAGATGCACGATTATAGCTAAATTTAACCTTAAAATAAATAAAAACTACTGAGGAGGCGGCTAGAGGGCTGCCATTTAGTATGTTGGATGACTGGAGGGTGGATGATCAACATACCAATTTGCAGCCCTCTAGCCTCATTAGTTTTTGAGATCTGCGGGCGGACAGAAAAAGTGCGGACGGATAGACAAAGCCGGCACAATAGTTTTCTTTTCAGAAAACTAAAATAAAAAAACATCGATTCCCGTATTTATAATTGTTCATTCATTAAAACAAATGCAATCAAGTATATTAATTTCACTTCACCTGAAGCTAAATAGTTCTCTTTGTCGTGAATACTGAATGAGATTAATCGCCGAAGACTACTCCGCTGACCCTAACAATGAAGAAAAATTGAGAGTAATGAAACATTAATTTCCCATTTGCCGCAAAGCATCGTGAATCAGGAAGCAGTTTCGAGCCACGACATTCTTTCATCTTGTTAAACTTCTTCTTCCCCGGAAATTCAAAAGTTTGGTAACTTTCTTTTGCAAGCATTGTGCAAATATCATTTGAAAAAGATCACCCGTGCATTTTTTAGTTTTCTAAAAAAGAAAACTATTGCGCCGGCTTTGTCTGTCCGTCCGCACTTTTTCTGTCCGCACTTTTTCTATCCGCCTCAGATCTTAAAAACTACTGATACTAGGGGGCTAGAATTTGGTGTGTTGATCATCCACCCTTCACTCACCAAACAAACCAAATTGCATCCATCTAGCCTCAGTAGTTTTCATTTTACTTACGGTTAAAGTTAGCCATAATCGTGCTTCTGGCAACGATATAGGACAGGCCACCACCGGGCCGTTGTTAAAGTTTCATGGGCCGAGGCTCATACAGCATTATACCGAAACCACCGAAAGACAG
Source organism: Macrobrachium rosenbergii (assembly GCF_040412425.1). Taxonomy (NCBI): domain Eukaryota; kingdom Metazoa; phylum Arthropoda; class Malacostraca; order Decapoda; family Palaemonidae; genus Macrobrachium; species Macrobrachium rosenbergii. Next base: position 1,851,784 of record NC_089789.1, on the reverse strand, counting down.
ATCTATTTTCGGTGGCCTTCATGGTACGATGTAGCGGCGGTACAGAAAACTCGTTTGCGCCGGAGAAACTTCGGCGCATTTTTTATTTATTGTTTATGTTACTGATATATTCATGAAAGCTTTTGTAGAAATGTGAAAAGCAGCCAATATTTTACCCAAAGGTCATGTGTAAAATATATACACATTTTAAAGAAGGTAGTTAATTAAGCTGCGTTTAACACCGAAAGTGTGAACCCTTCTGCGTGGAAAGAACAATTCTGATAATGCAGCACTTGAAAGGCGCAAATAAAGATGCGAACCGCCCCCCTCCCCCCGCCACTCTACAGAGGATGATGAGATAGAGAACGGTAGAAAAAGAAAGAAGCGTGGACAGCACGAGCAAAAGGTTGGGGGTAAGATGGAAAATACTACAAGTGAGAGGAGGAGACAAAACAGGGGAAAATAAGACGGGTTATCGCAAGACAGTGAAGCAAAGAGGCGATCAAAACAGAAAATGACACGAGGAGGAAATGGAAGGGAACACATTAAAGATACGCCAAAAAAAAAAAAAAAATACCAAACCAAAGGAAAAATAAATAGAAGGTAACAAGAGAAGAACTGAAGGGAGAAAATTACAGATGAGCAAAAAAAATTACAAAACCAAAGGAAAGATAAATAAAACAATACACATAAGGTTACAACAATATGAGAATGAATATGAGAATGAGAGATGAAGCGAAGAGAAAAAACATGCAGGGACTAAAAACGAGAGAGAGAGAGAGAGAGAGAGAGAGAGAGAGAGAGAGAGAGAGAGAGAGAGCAGAGAGAAAATCGTTCTTGAGCGCTTCAAAGAAACAAGTCTAGAGCAATATTCAGGTTCGGACCTAAAATTATGGTTTAAATGAGCTGAAACTCGGCGTCGTTCAGCATTTCACCTTAACGAATGAAGGAACGAGAATAGTTTAATAACAAAGAGAAGGAAAGAGATTACAATGGTAGAAGAGGACGATAAAATAGAGACCGACGAGGAAGAAGAATTAAAGGAATTAACCGAAAAAGTGGAGAAAACCTAAGACTGAAAGATTGAACACCATATTCTTGGGAAGCTTGAACTTCTAATCAATGGCCCCTGAGGGCTTGTTCCCTATGAATATGGTTCATCTTCTGAATAATAATAATAGCAATAACAGACGGCAGACTGGGACAGACTAATCGGTATAAAGAGACTGCATTCTTGCCAAATAATAACAAATACTCTTTTTGGCATTTGAGCTCACAATTTTCGGCATTTCGAAGACCACAACATTATTTTAATTTTTTCTGCGAATTAAAGAAGACCATTAACCAGCAGTCATTAATTACCACAGTATCCAGTGGATGAACACTGCACGTGATAACTTCATTACCGCTGGTACATTAAGGTATATTACGCAGTAACTCGTGACAATAACAACGGCTTTCTTCTATAAATTAAATGTAAGTGTTATTTATCTATATCTTCCGGTTCCGATACACACACACACACACACACACACACACATATATATATATATATATATATATATATATATATATATATATATATATATATATATATATATATATATATATATATATATATATGAAAAGTAAGTATAGCTTAGTTTTACTAGACCACTGAGCTGATTAACAGCTCTCCTAGGGCTGGCCCGAAGGATTAGACTTATTTTACGTGGCTAAGAACCAATTGGTTACTTAGCAACGGGACCTACAGCTTATTGTGGAATCTGAACCACATTATACCGAGAAATGAATTTCTATCACCAGAAATAAATTCTCTAACTCTTCATCAGCCGGCGGCGGAATCGAACTCCGGCCCATCGAATGACGGTCTGAAGCTCAACCAACTCGGCCAACAAAGGGCTTATATATATATATATATATATATATATATATATATATATATATATATATATATATATATATATATATATATATACATATATATAATATGACTCCTCTAGAGAGAGAGCCCTAATTATCTCCAGAAGAGGGAAATGACCCAGAAATGACGGATGTCGGACAGGCAAAGGGAGGAAGCAAATGGGACCGTGACACAGGAGACTGACTGACTGACTGACTGGCTATCCGCCTGATTAATGGATGAACACGCATTTCCAGATGAACCTGCCTGCAGATGTTCTGGAAAAATGGACGAGACAGAGATGATGATAACGATGGAATAATGGAAAGGATGCAAGAAAGGAAATGTGATTAAGAAAGAAAGGGGAAAGATATAAAACTGTAAATGATGAAAAATAAAGTTAAGTATATCTTAGTTTAACCAGACCACTGAGCTGATTAACAGCTCTCCTAGGGCTGGCCCGAAGGATTAGATTTATTTTTACGTGGCTAAGAACCAATTGGTTACCAAGCAACGGGACCTATGCTTACTGTGGAATCCGAACCACATTATAGCGAGAAACGAATTTCTATCACCAGAAACAAATTCCTCTTGTTCTTCACTGGCCGGTCGAAGATTCGAACTCGCGACCAACAGAGTGGTAGCTGAGAACGGAACCCGCTCACCTAGCGAAGAGTGTAAATGATGAAGGGTATAATAAAACATTAATTAGATTTTGATGAATAAGACGAACTATTATGTCTACGCTCGGTGGGCTTATTAAGAGTACGTGAGTGTGTGTGTGTGTGTGTGAGAGAGAGAGAGAGAGAGAGAGAGAGAGAGAGAGAGAGAGAGAGAGAGAGAGAGAGAGAGAGAGTGCCTTGTGACTGAATATCCCCCTAGACAGATTCTTCCCCATTTCTATTTTAATGGAATGTGACAGAAAGAACACTATTAACTTTTAACTCTTGTCAGAAATTGACATCACAAGTCTTAGTGACTGCCGCTCCTTCAATGTCTGGTCGATGGAGTGTTGCAACCAAAGAATGCTTCAAGTAATGGATCCCTCTTCTGGGGGGAAACGCAGTTGGGAAATGCGATTCTAAGGGAATATAAGGGAAATGATAAATCAATCTTTCTACTGATGAAGATGTTGCCTATATGCAGTTTTCAAGAAAAAAAAAATATTTAATAGTGTTATCGCAGATTCCTGATATTTTACTCAGAGAAATTCTTCGATAAGGAATAGTTACCATAAGGAAAAAACATGCAACCCTATCCGTATTTTTTCTTATAAACAAACAAGTTTTGACACCTCAGTGCTTAATACAGAATAAGAGAGGTCAGAAGCCGACAGACCTCAGAAACTTAAACACTTGTGGATCACTACCACGGGAGAGAGAGCCAGTTACCGAAAGTGGAAAGAATTAATTTTATTCGACCATGAAATATTCAGAAGTTAATTTTCTTCACGATGTATCGTAATAGAGCGCAAGACACCAGATATTTATCTGTCTATCTGTCTAGCAATATTTATATAACACCTCATACAGTATGTGAAGTTTAACAGCCCTGACATTAACAGTTTGAAGAGAATCATTGCGACACCCTTACAAACCTACAGTAGACATTTATACAAAGCCGATGAGTGAATGGGTGAACCACGGAGTTTCAGCTCTCAAGCCAAGGCACTTTTAGCCATTCAGGACCTTTTTTCGTATGAAATATCAGCTCTTAACATCAACAGACTAGTGTATTTTGTAACAGTAATAAAACCAATTTTTCAGATTTTCATATAAATATAACCCCTATTTTCACGTGAGTCATTGTCTCATTCCATCATCATATCTCTCACACACTTCATTTTTATCTGTCCTCCTTTCGCGTAAGATATCACACAGACAGACTAGAGTGAAACAGTGAAAACGTGACCTCCTCTTGCTGGAATAAGAAGATGTCCAACCTGTGAAAGACAGAGCACGGGCAAGAGATTCAAGCCTTGACGAAATTCTTGAATTCAATGAGACGTCCATTGAACTAACTCTTAGTGAGAAGGAAAAGTTCTAAGTGGTTGAAATCTTGTTTCAGTAGTCTCCCTGCTGATGTGTGAGAGAGAGAGAGAGAGAGAGAGAGAGAGAGAGAGAGAGAGAGAAATAATTTTCTTTAGGAATTTAAAAGGAGGCGGCACAATTTTGCTGGGACAAATGGGGAAGTATACACTGTGTATAAAAGAGAGAAGTCACAGGCGACGCAGGAGGAAAGGAGAGGAGTGGATAATAAACTAAAGGAAAAAGACTTTGTGGACATTTTTGACTGAAGTCTGAAACACTAGAGTGGTAACTTTCACGTTAAGGTTTTGGACTGGGTGGGTCGGGGGGAGATGAATGGTACTATTAAGGAAAGGAGGCAAGACTGAAGGGGGAGGCTGTGTCTATAGCAAGGACATGCTCTCTCTCTCTCTCTCTCTCTCTCTCTCTCTCTAATTTTCGAGAGCAGGAAATACAGTTTTCAGTGGTACTGTTCGTGGAAGAGATGGATGCTAGTACACATAAAGGAAGTGCACTATTATTATATTTATTTTTTTTTTGTATACGAATTATTATTTACAGTTGATTAATTTCTTGCTTTTACTTTCCATCACTCAAAACAGGTCAGCCTCGTTTAGCAATGTACTATTATTATTATTATTATTATTATTATTATTATTATTATTATTATTATTATTATTATTATTATTATTATTATTATTATTATTATTATCATTATTATTATTATTATATCATATACTTGAGTCAGCTATCCTTTCTATCAGGAGAACGCTGAGCTCAATATGGGGTTGTTTTGATATTGCTCCTCAGAGCTCTGAATCAAACACGACAAGTAAAAAATGGGCTGAAGGTTCTTCAGCGCAATCGAGTTTTCTGTGCATCGTATATTCAAGGCCACCGAAATTAGATCTATCTCTCGGTGGTGTCGGTATAGCGCTGTATGGGCCGCGCCCATGAAACTTTAAACACGGCCTGGTGGTGGCATGGCCTCATGTCGTTGCCAGATGCACGATTATGGCTAACTTTAACCTTAAATAAAATAAAGACTACTGAGGCTAGAGGACTGCAATTTGGTACCTTTGATGATTGGACGGTGGATGATCAACATACGAATTTGCAGCCCTCTAGGTTCAGTAGCTTTTAAGATTTGAGGGCGGACAGGAAAAAGTGCGGACGGACAAAGCCGGCACGATAGTTTTTTTATCAGATAAACAAAAAAGGAAAAAACAATAAAATTATATGGAACAAAAACTCACGGGCACCAAGTGTATCACCGCAAACATCCGCCCTGAATTGTGTAGAGCGAAACAGCTACTAAACAGGATGAACAGACAGTTTTGAACAGGACTGATATTCATCAAGCTGATTGTAGAGTTCCTGAATCAGGATATAACATTCTGCCCAGCAGTTATAATACCATGAATATTTAACAGTAAAAAAGACAATTCCTTCGAAAATTGGGTGGAGCATAATGGCTTTTATTCTGATTAAATATGTTTTAACAGCAAGCTGGATTACCAGAATTACTTCAACATTATTAATTGTTCTGTAGCCATTTCTCATTTCAGGCAAACAAATCACAAATAAATCATTGTACAATAACGATAACGGGAAAAAATTGATAACCCTTAACAGCCTGTACGGGTTTATAAATACATAAGCATGAATACGCATCCTACGAGTGAGTAGGCTACACCCGCATGCATACGAGTGATTACACCCAAACTTCATGACAGTTTTCATGTTTCCAAGTAAACAAATATAACGGGAAAGAGGTTTATTAATAGTTTAGTTAAAAAAGAAAAAATAATTATATGCATTCATATACATAAATACTGTATATATATGCGTGTGTTGTGTGTGTGTGTATTATGTCATTTGATTTTCTTAGCGACTTCGGCAATAAGGCCAAGACTCAGCTGCATCTACGATAGCTGTTGAAAATTGATAGGAAAATCAAGATTGCTCAGTACAAACCACCTAACCTGAATCTCTTCCCGACTTGAACACCAAGATTCTTCTCTCTGTGAATCAATCAAGGGTACAATTTAAAACATTACATTCATTATATCATAAAACAGTATTGAAGTCTCTGATGATAAAAATGACCCTAATTAAAGATTACAGTAATTATATCATAAAACCATATAATGAATTCATTAATAATAAAACCCTGTTGCACATTATAACGATGTGCTTTGATGCAACCTAACTGGATGCTTCAAGTTGTCTGAAACGGTTTAACTATATTTTCAAGGGAATAACATAATCTCAAAAAGTTTCTTTGAAAAAGATGCCCCTCGACATTGCTTTTACAATTACACGCTGCTTCCACATAAATCGAGGACCTCGCGGAGCCTGACGGGGATTTGAAAAGATCCTGTCGGATCCCTTTACTCTGGGCACGGATCCTCTACGATCTTTTACCCTGGAAAGGTCTGGAAAAGCCATCATACTATCCTAAGGAGAAATAATCAGGGGAATTCCGAGTACTGGGGTAATACGGGAAACGTGCAGCATTTATGGTTTGGTGAAGCAGCGATGAAATGATTGTCACTTGCAAGAAAGACCTGCAAGGAATTCTGGGTCATGTTTGCCTGTTGTTACGAGCTCTTACTAGAAGTGCACCAGTGGTTCTTGATCAATTTGCTGGTCTTGTTCTTTGTCATCTGTGGGGACTTGCAAGTTGAGTAAAGAAGACTGTATTATGATTTATTATCGGTATAATAGGTCCACTGTCAAACTAGCATTATCTTCCTGATAATGCTTAATTATATTTGAGGATATGTCCAGTCTAGTCTTACAAGTGTTTTACTAGAAAGCTTATCCGAATAAAGAATTGTATATATTTTATATATATATATATATATATATATATATATATATATATATATATATATATATATATATATATATATATATATATATATATATATATATATATATATATATATATATATATAATGCGATGAAATTTATCTATAATGAGGACGCTTGGCTTGTGAGGAACCCTAATTTGTAGCTAGCTTTGCTAATACACACACAAGAGAGAGAGAGAGAGAGAGAGAGAGAGAGAGAGAGAGAGAGAGAGAGAGAGAGAGAGAGAGCAGTGGAGGTAGATTCTCACCTAGTTTTCAAGTAAGGATCTTACAGGCTTTAGAAATAAAGCTTACTGTCAATGTGCGTTCAATAATACTGTGTGCTTGTAGCTCACTTGCCATCTTCGATGCTAATTAAACCACTTTAGGCCTGAAACTACTAACCTATCCTTTCATTTAATTGCCAATTACATAAACATTCATGTATCACTTGAAAAGTGATATATACAGTGATATATATGTTTATATACATTTATACAGTATGTATATATATATATATATATATATATATATATATATATATATATATATATATATATATATATATATATATAAAATATATTTGTATATATATATATTTATATAATATTTATTTATATATATATATATATATATATATATAGCTATATATATATATATATATATATCATATATATATATATATATATATATATATATATATATATTGGCAGTAAATTTCTGTCGCATTAATGATCAAGTGAGGCAATAACGTCATGGAACCATTTTTATACAAGAATGTAAGCTTTGTCTGTCAGCATGCCTGACACTTCTCAGTTACAAATAGCTCCAAAACATGACTGAAACGGAAGGAATGCTGTAAGTTCTCAATTACTCTAAGAGAACCTAATAACGCAGTCAACTTTTAACAACGTTGCAACAGAGTTCTATAATAGGATACTTGCCTCATGACGGGTAAAATCCCTTTCCCAAAAATCATCGTTATGAATAAACTTGGGTGCAATTCCTCTTGACAGAAAACGAACGTTCCAGGAAATGTCAGTTTCGTCCTTTCTTATAGCGTTGGCAACAATATATATGAAAAATAAAGTAAGACAATTTATTGAAACAGGCAGAAACAAAGTTACACTCATTCCATCATATCAAAAAATAAATCTATTAAAAATTCAGTGAGTTATATAATGCTGCTGCTGCTGCTGCACGAGTTGTATTTGGAATTACATTCATTTACATACAGCAATTCTATGTATTTAAAAAGTTTGTGAATGCACCTGCAGCAGCTGTTGATGTCTAATTAGGAATCATTCCAGTTTACATGAAATCCTAGAAATATTAAAGATATTACAATAAGTGTTATAAGGATTTATTTAACATACACATTGGTATCTGAACATCAAAAAACATTATATAATGGTCTTTTACTTAACGAAGGAAACTTAGTGCTATGCCATTATGCGGAATTACGATGTTAGAAAGGTCAGTGAATCATATAAAATAGTAGTAGTAGTGGAGGAGGAGGAGGAGGAGGAGGAGGGAGGAGGAGGAGGAGGCAAAAAGCAATGGGTAAAACCAACCAACAAAAGAAAACCTAATGAATCCCAGAATGACCGGGCGAGGGATAACGAATAACGAACCTAATTTGAGCGCAGTCTGAGTTTCCCTCAGCCCTATGCCTCATCACTTTCTCTTCGGTCTGTCGCCTTAACAAAATCATTGTTCGCTCGTCAAGCGACCAAGATCAAGACACCTTCCTTTTTCAAATCGCCAAAATAATATTTCGGAGACAAATAATATTGAGTTTCTTCCGTCTGACTGCAACACGGTGGATAGCTTATGAATTTATGGAACAAAGTTGCAGCCATAAATCTTGGAATGTAATGGATGAATCTGAGGGAATGTGAGGAAGAGAATGGCGGGGGGAGGGGGGGGGAAATGGGGAAAATAGCACGTCAATGTCGATGCAGGAATGACAGGAAATTTTATAAATAATAATGGTACTGAGTTTCAAATATCCAGAACAAGAACAATAATAGAAAATACTTTTAAACACTCAAATGGCATCATAAAACACATGACCAGAAACATTTTAAAAACCAGGGTGCTTCCAATATCCCTAATGAGCAGCCAATCGCCCCTAAAAATCTGAATCTGTATATGAAGAGCATTCAATTCAAAATGAATTCCTTAGTAGACAAGATAAGCATATCAGATAAATGGATAATGGTAAAAAATTCTTATTAAATGTTCCCATCAAAGCTTCCTCAAGGACGTCCAGACCTTTCTCTGTTCACAAAGACTTAGGGAATGGAAGAACAGCAAACCAGGAAGGCGTATTTAGTGAGTGAATAAAAGAATAACAAAGCAATCGGGGAATTCATTATATCCTTTTTGCTTGTTGGATAATGCGGGTGGCTGAATCACTGCAATGAACACACTCTCCTAAGGGAATTTGGACAGTATAGATAACCTTATTTGATCAGGGTATTAAATAAAAATTTTTACTTGAAACTTTTTTGCATTCTGTGGCATGCTATTACACTGTACATCAGATAAAGTGCAGAAAAAATAGCTTTCTTAATGAATTAGAACCTCCTAAACAGAAAGATTTCAAATGTTACCACTGAATGTTTACAAAATTGGTTTCCTGGCTTCTATGGCCGAAGATTCAAAATCAAATATGTTTTTTGTAGTTATTTTCTTTACTAATGAATTACATGTTATCAATCCATTCATGTAGCTTTAGTCTCAAGCGATCTTGAGCGAAATGGTTAATTACTGTGTTGTTAACCTGCGATAGCTAAGCCTTGGTGACTGCCATGGTTATACTTTCTCTGAGACCTGAACAGATTTTCCCTCTTGTAATCAAACTGATAATTCATGGATAATCCCGGGAAATGGCTTAGATTAGCAGATAATGCTTACAGATATAGCAAAATATATCAGTCTTACATGAAGTGCAAACTGAAATCTAAAAAAAAATTCATAAAGCCAATTTAAAATACAAAATCACAGAATTGCTCCTCCTTTCACCAAGTTTGCACACAGTCTGAGACCATTAGAGACATCTCCCGTCAAATGACGAAGGGGAACACGCGAAGGCATCAAATACTCAGCATCACAACACGAGGTGGATGTGGCATACACCCTCACCTTTGACGGCCACCTATCCGCCTCTTTCCACCTCCACCAACTCAGATATCCCTAATCCTCCCACGGAACCTTTGCACCTTTGGCAATCCGTTCTCTCTCAATCCGGAGGCTTAATCTAAACGTCCAAGCCAAGTATATACACACACACACGTGTATATATATATATATATATATATATATATATATATATATATATATATATATATATATATATATATATATATATATATATATATATATATATATATATATATATATATATATATATATATACATACATACAAATGTATATTGCATCTGGACCTCAGGCTTTATGCTGACAAGAGTATCAAAAAGCGTGAAAATTGAGAAGTTAAGAGGACATTGTGGTTATTACAATTACATACCATACGTATCTGGTAAACAGTGAACGTTAGAGTCTATATATTAAGTATATCTTAGTTTAACCAGACCACTGAGCTGGTTAACAGCAACGGACCTGCAGCTTATTGTGAATCCGAACCACATTATGACGAGAAATGAATTTCTATCACCAGAAATATATTATCTAATTCTTCTTGGCGGTTCCGAGAGTCGAACGCTGGGCCAACAGCGTGCCAGTCGAAAGCTCTTTACCCCTCCAAAGAAGAACTAGAATACTTGAGTGTGTGTGTGTGTGTGTGTGTGTGTGTGTGTGTATATGTATATATATATATATATATATATATATATATATATATATATATATATATATATATATATATATATAAACACACACAGACATGCCTTGCATGTCCTGTCACTTCCCAGATGTTGAGGCCCCTCATGCCATCTACCCAGGGTTTTCTTGGTAACCTCCTCCCTTTCCCCTTCTTCCCAACACCTCCAAACTGTACATTCTTTTGACAAACTTGTCATCTCCTATTTTCTCCGTATGACAAAACCATCTTAAACAGTCTGAATCACCCTTTCAGAAACAATGATCTCTAACAATTTCTCTACGTATCGCCAGATTTCTCATCCTTTCAGTTCTTTTTATGAAACAATGCTCTGCCAATGAGTAAACAATGATTAATAAAAACAACATTTTCGTCGATAAATATTTAGCGGAAAGCAAAGAAAAAACTATAAACATACAATTTTTAAAAAAGCATGTTAAAAAAGCAAATTAGGAATACAACTAAAAAGAAAAATATAAGTACACTAAAAATCTAAGCTTGAAACAAACGAGCAGAGCGCTTCATGCGAGGAGAAAACTTTGACACAAAAAGCAAAACGTCTCAAAGAAGTTCCCACAAGAGCGAGCTTCGGGAACGCAATAAGTGGAAAATCATCCTGCAGTTTTCTATGATCCTATGTTGCGGTTTTTCCTACATTTTTCATCGCTCTCATTATCAAGACATGACCACTATCAAACTAATTATAAACCTGAATAAATGCAATATATATCAAGAACACGATATTGCAGCAATGCTTTTATTTCCTTTTGTTCTCTACTATGTCTACACTCAGTACATCGAAGTTCTATCACAAAATTTTTTTTAAATATTTCGTTCACACGAAGTATAATAACAGTTTCGTGAATGAAAATTACAATAGTATTCAAAGCAAAAGTCTCTTATTGGAAAGGTGGACTCTTATATGCCCCACAACAACCGACTAACGCCAGGCAAATAATTCGCTCTTAGGTCAACTCCTCTTCTCTCCGGAACTAGGTCAAACGTGGGTCCTTCAGCTGGAGGCCGTGAGAGGTACCGCTGAGAGAGAGAGAGAGAGAGAGAGAGAGAGAGAGAGAGAGAGAGAGAGAGAGAGAGAGAGAGAGAGAGAGAGATTACCAAAAGAAAACAACGATTAGACCATAACCCTAACTTTATTGCCCACCTTCCAAAATCCTCGCCATCAAGGTAAAACGGCACTAACGAGTTTGCTTTTTTCCTTCCACCCCTTTTTTCCCAACCTGCAGGACTAGAAGAAGAAGAAGAAGAAGAAGAAGAGGAACCCAGCAAACTATCCTCCGCAATGTCCTGGCAACTTCTCGAGAGCGCCCAATGCTCCTCGTGCGAAGGCCTCTTGGGGGTTATTGCTGGAAATTGCTTTGCTTTCCACACACACACAGACACACACATACTTATAAAACTATTTTAGAACGATGAGATACTAATTAATTACTAACACCTGTAATGTCGATGAAATAAAACAACAGAAAATTACTTTTGTTGACCAATAAAAGATTTCTTTAATTGAGAGCATTCACAAACAAATAGAATTTTTTTTGTTTTGTCTTGATAACAGCAAGATCACTACAGTTTTCAACCAGGTGTTTTGAATTAGTTATTTCTGTCAACATACCCCTCTCTCTCTCTCTCTCTCTCTCTCTCTCTCTCTCTCTCTCTCTCTCTCTCTCTCTCTCTCTCTCTCTCCCTCAAGCATTGCAACCAGTTTCATGCCCATTAAACCGTGTAATGAATTTCAAAGAAAATCCTGTAATGAAATCAACCAACCAAGGTTACCATCACTAAACGTCTATCTAGATTCCACCCAAAAAGAAGATATGTTAATCCGTCATTCATTCGGAATGGAAGTCAGTAATCACACATGGCGAGGTTTGAAAAACCTATAAAAATTTCAAGACCCTTCTTACTTGAGCCATAGCTCATGATTTACAGTCTGTTAAATCGGTTTATGAGAGGCCTAGTTCCATATACTTGCCCTTTGTCAAGTAAGGGGATGGAGAAAACGTTCAGGTATTTAATAGGTGTCCTAAAGGGAAAGGAATGTCCGAACATGACTGCTTCCAGCATTCCTTTAACAACCAATTCATAATTTTTTTTTAAGTAGAATGCCAAGATGAATGACAATAAAATAGAAAGAAATGGGGCAAAGAAAACATTACAATAAGTTTAAATAAATAGAAAGAGGTGGACAAATAGAGTCAACGCCGAAAAAATGACATCCATCTAATATTATCTCACTTGTTTACTTTCTAAAATGAAATATGAAGTTCATCATATCCCCAGCATCCAATAAATATACCAAACAACCGCCGATAAAAGAAAGAGAAGGCGAACACATCACGAAAAGAGGAGCGATAAGGGACAGAAAAACTTGCTTTCAATGGAGAACCTTTTCCTCGGGAGAAGCCTCCATATTTTTCCACTTGCAGGGAGACTATTTTCCTTTCGTTTCCTACCAAAGGATGGATTTCCCGGAATCATCACCTGTCCTTGCAGACCCAGGGGCTGGATTTCATCTGGTCCCTTTGTCTCTAAAGTATTCAGCTTTGTGGAAATTCCTTTGTGGCAGACGGAGACTACACAGTATATATTATATGTATGTATATATATATATATATATATATATATATATATATATATATATATATATATATATATATATATATGATGTATGTATATGTGTGTTCCAGCATAACTCTGAAACACACTGAGCAATTTTAACCAAACTTGATATACATGTGACTTACTATCTGGAAATGAATACTGTAGGATAAGACATCACTGGCACCAAAGGGGGTGGGGGTGGGAAGGGGGCGACATGTAAAAATAACTGAAAGTGACAGATATTAATATCTACTCCATAGTTTTCGAGGTCGCTGAGGTGAATAGTCACACCCTGGTGCCCTTAAGCCCAAGTTCAGCCTAGGAAGGGGTGAAAAGTAAAATGTCAAAATGACAGATATTAGTGTCTAATTCATAGCTTTCAGGGTCACTGAGATGAATATTCTCGATGCCCTTAAGTCAGTTCAGCCCTGATAGGAATTGCGGTGGGGTGAGACGGGATGAAATATAAAATGTCAAAAAGTTGGGCAATGTAACTGAAGCAATTATCTTAACAGAAAATGGAGAGAGAGAGAGAGAGAGAGAGAGAGAGAGAGAGAGAGAGAGAGAGAGAGAGAGAGAGAGAGAGTTTATCAGTTGTAATTCAGTTTTCCCGGCTGCTCCGGGTTGGTCAACTAGTCTACAGTATATATACAAAAATGGATGTATAATAATAATAATAATAATAATAATAATAATAATAATAATAATAATAATAATAATAATATCGTTCATGAAGCGATTGAGTTCAACTTCAACTTTTAGGTTTTAGTACTGTTCGCATGATTTCCAAACTAATTAGAATATCTAATTAACGGTTTCTCATGACAGGTGGAGAATTAACTCGTCACGTTCCTTCCGCTTTTAATTATTTGATAGTACGCATTTTGATGGAACACTGACTGCTCACATATTTTATTCCCGTTTTCTCTTTTTTTTCTAGCAGTTTTGAAAGGATGTTTGTATGGCAACAGGCAGGTTTATTCTAACTAGTCTAAAATTTAATTTGTGGGTACTAAAACTGGCGTCACAACATCTAGGATATTGACGCCGTAATAAGATTGAGAAACTAAACACATTTAAAGGCGTTTCATATACGAAGTTTCTAGAAAAATAATCATATCTGTAAATAAATACATACTATACATACCTATATACACACATACTGCATATGTATATAATTTTACTGATGAGGTCCACCTCCCTAACATACATGTATGCTGCTCTATATTACAATCCTTCCTGTGAATCGTAGCAAGGATAAAATGTCCTTCTCTGTCATGTCCCCAGGACAGGAACCAGTGTCCCAGATTCCCAAGACTGGAACATTCGACCAGCAAATGTCTCACAGTCAAAGGGCCAATCCAGTCGTCGCAGAATGGAGGGTTTTCACCTGATATCAAGAACCTAATCTGCAAGAGAGAGAGAGAGAGAGAGAGAGAGAGAGAGAGAGAGAGAGAGAGAGAGAGAGAGAGAGAGAGAGAGAGAGAGAGCATTGCTTCAGAATCATAATGAAGGCACCTAACTTCTACAGTTAATCAGATGATAGATGAATTTTCTTGTTATCAATCGAAACAAGGTGCGAGAGAGAGAGAGAGAGAGAGAGAGAGAGAGAGAGAGAGAGAGAGAGAGAGAGAGCACTGCATCAGAATGATAATGAAGGCACCTAGCTTCCACAGTTACCGGGATGATGGATGAATTTCCTTCACGGCAGAAAACTCTTGGAAGCGATCGATCACTTGCCTTCAAAATGAGTCTGAACATTTGAGCAAAAGTCTGGGAGCCAAACTAGCGGTGTTTTCATTACATTAAGCTCCAGTGCTAATGAAACTGCGACTGGGAGGACTGGATTAACGCTAACTATATTAAAACATTAAATCTCATTTTTGTTGTGAATGTCTGATTGTAAGGCAAAATCAATTAACTATTTAATTGCACACAGGTACAAAAACACACAAATATAATATATATATATATATATATATATATATATATATATATATATATATATATATATATATATATGTATATGTATATGTATATATTACAATCTTGGATTCGGGAGCAAGACTGCAGACTTCCAGAGAGCTGTCTTTTATGCCTTCCTTGAGGCTTTTGGATTTACAGCCAAACACTTATCCTTGCTGAATATATAAAAATCAATATATATATATATATATATATATATATATATATATATATATATATAAATATATGCATTACACACAACCATATATATATATATATATATATATATATATATATATATATATATATATATATATATATATATATATATATATATATATATATATATATTATATATATATATATATATATATATATATATATATATATATATATATATATATATATATATATATATATGAATAAATTTTATCTCATCACCTTTGATTTTATCACATGACCGTGATTCATATACAAGCATTGCTGCAACTGTCCTTTAATATCCAATTGCTCTAACTCGGAAATAATATATTTTCATATATGTTACCCGAAGGGGAATTTTTTAGTTGATAATTAAATAACGCTACAATGAGAGATTATTTATACTGAATTTTTCAAATACTTGTATTTACAACCGAGAATATTCAATACAATTCCTGTTAGGTCACAATTTATCGGAATAAAATGGAAAATCTAAAAATTGTTGACAAACAATATAATTTTTTTTTGTCTAACTGAAATGTAAAATTGTATTATTGAGGTAGAGTAGTCTAGTTGCTGTGAGAATATAGGATCAAGACATTCATTCGTGAAGGCTTCAGAGACTTGCAGAGGGAAAATAAGAGTTCGCAAATATAAAACTAAAACAAACACGTTTCCAGAGTTCTGCATAAACCCGGACGTTCCCAAAATTCAATGTTGTAACGTAAAAAAATAAAATGATATATGCAACATTGCTAAAATCCCACGCTACCAGATAAATATTTTGCGAACTCAATATTAACTGTTCGCAAAAATTTCTCGAAAACTCAGCATTATTCAACACCTTCTGTTAGATACGAATACTTTTAACGAATGCGTGTAACAGTAACAAAATTCCAGACATCACCGACATATATGTGAGGTAGACAGAAATTCCTGGTAATCAAAATAAAATATCGCAATTACTTTACGCTATTACAATCAAAACGCTATTACTCACACTATACACACTTAGTATTCATAAACAGAATCGAACCAACGGTAAAAAATCTGTAAACAGATAAGGAAAAATAAAAGCATAACACCAAACATATAAAGTAAAAAAAACAATCGATCCATGCCATTCGAAGGAAAATCGATTGAAATAAAGGGAAGGTTTTTTTATTATTGTAACTGCAAAGAAAAAAGAAAATGAGAAACGGAGTCCGTGCAAAGAAAGTGGGAACTTCGTATACGTACTTTAACGGAAACTAAAGCGCAGCTTGCGCCTCTTGTTCCGTCTATAACTATAAGAAAACTCTGGAAAATTCTTGGAAAACAAACTGAGCGCACCCCTCCACCGGTCGCCCCCGCCCCCTCTCTCTCTCTCTCTAAACGTACTTGAGGAAGGAAAATATTTCACCCACACAGTTCTAAAGCCAAGAGACCAAGTTCCAAATCTTCGAGTGAGTTTTGGAGAGTGAACAGATAAGACCATCCTAAAGAATAAACTTTTTAAAAGACTATAAATACCGATATAATATCTAGTAAATTGGGTACCCCAGGATTTTAAGTGATGTGGTTTTAAGCCTCATCCAAACTGAATGACCCTCTAGCAACATTAACATGACCACTGGGCCTGAGCAAAGTCTCCTGTAAGGAATAAATATCGACTGCTTCTTTTCTTCACAACCTACTCAAATGCCAGCGCTTTCATAACCAGCTGACTCTATTAACCCGCACACGACTCTTGATATCGCACTAGATTCCAACTCATCCTCTCAAGGCAAGATTACAGTGCGACGTCTGCATTTATGATTCAGTGAGAAGTATCGCCCACCTCCATAAATCACACTTGCCCCACCAACTCAGGCTCCATCCACCCGAAAGACCAGGTATTCTTCACAGGCACTAAAAGTATTAAATTACCGCCCTGATGTCAAGTCAGATTTGTGCTCACGTACACCAGGCTCACGTACATATTTAGTTACAAAGAGTTAATCTTCGTTACATATCTCAAAGTATACTTTAAGGTTCATTCTGTTCCATATTTCAAATACTATTCCACGTTACAGCCATCATGCTCCGCTTCAAAACGAGCGCTGAAGTCCAAATTCAATCAACTACTTGATAAACAACTCATTAAACAACATTTGAGAGAGAGAGAGAGAGAGAGAGAGAGAGAGAGAGAGAGAGAGAGAGAGAGAGAGAGAGAGAGAGAGAGAGAGAGAGAGAGAGAGACCTTACCTTACAGACCTTACAATCTGTCTGGTTGCCCCAGGTCCCCAGTGAGGCACCTTTGATGTCTACTAGAGAGCTGCTAACGCATCTTCAATATATTTTGCATCTTCCAGTCTTGGATGGTCTGGGGATGCAGAGAGAGAGAGAGAGAGAGAGAGAGAGAGAAAGGGGAGAACATCATCGTAATGAATACTAGGCAATGACATAAACCACATCTGTATATTCAAACTAAGCCTTTTACATTCTAACCTTCAGACTGAATGCCCCACACAACTTGAAGAAAACGGAGCGTATATACTGAGCGTTACCAAAGAGAAACTGATCCCAATGACGACCGTTTGATCACCAGAACAGCAAAAATCAAAATGAAAGAAAAACCAGATTTTCAGTAAAATCTGCATTAAGAAAAGATTCATATACCCAGTGTTGTGTGCATGAAAGCAGCTATACATTCTGACTATGAGTGAAAGCAATCTAAAATAAATTCATAAAAAAAATGATTCAATTTAGCTGACAGCCTTTTCATAACTGATCAATTTAGTTGGCAGCCTTTTCATCACTACCATAATTTACTAAATTAATTCACAAAATCCCGTGCCAGATCACTTCAAGAGTAAATAACTGGAAACCCACTGACAACAAAATGAAGCCTTCCTTCCCTCTCTCCAAACACCACCGTCGCGTCCTGATAATCAACTAACTTATTTAATCCGATTAAAACTTCACATCGTGCTACATCACAACTCCCACTTTTAGAACCAGATCCCGATCACATCCCATTACGATATATCCTCGCCCATCGGTTCATCCCCCCACCCACCAACGCCCACACCTTGCAGACACCAGGCTTTCACGGGCACTACAAGTACCAAATTACTGCTGTGAAGTCAGGCTAAATTAATGCTGACTACTGGCGGATGATGGGTAGGGACTTCTTTCCTTCTCTTCTCTCTTCTCGTCTCTCTCTCTCTCTCTCTCTCTCTCGTCATAATCCTCGAAGGCAATTAAAGATTTGATTTCATCGTCACGTATTTTACGCTGGTAAAACCCTTTCGTATGTGACATTGACACGACTTTTATCTTTAACTTTCTATCTTTTCCCTTTATATTTGATTTCCTTTGTTCTCCTTTGCATAATCATTGTTGCTCAGAAGTTCTGGTTTTCTGTCGTGTATGTTGTACAAAGCCTGCCTCCTAATGTGTCATTCAGTGTTTGCCAAAACATCCTACATTTCGAATTTTGTATGAGCACGAACCACTGGGACGCGCAATTTAGCAGCGTTTTGTAGCCACGACCCTACGAAACGAGATAATATTCTAAAAAGGAAAAATGGTAATGGTTTACATAAGGAAAAAGATCAGTCACAAGTGTCAGGAGAAGAAAAGAAATGGTCACTGATTTCCAGAAATTTATGGAAAGTTGACCTTGGAGAGTTTTCATTTCTGCTACATATTCCAGTAGTCCCTCAATTGGCGGCACTTGAGTAAAAGTTAGAAACATCTCATCCGACTTGATTGGAGCAACAATGTTTTTAACTGAAGACTAGTAAGTTCAAGTAAAGGGGTTATTTTCATTTTGAATGCTGAAGCCGTACTTCGCTATATGTTACATAGCCTGTGTACAATTAAATGATTCTTTAATGCATCAATATATTGAAATATATACGCTTTTAAGAGGCAAAATGAAAAGGAAGATCATCGCCAATGAGCGGGAAACTCCAAGCATCTGATAAACACTGAATGCATTATTACTGTTCACGCTATCTGGCCCTTCATTTGTAAGGGGATATTTTTCCCAGTGGCCGAAACTATCCTTTTCACCAACTGCATATACACACACGACAGTCAACAGGAATGAATCCTCCCATGAAAGGAATTATTCCGTGGAATTCAATCATCAAAGAGAGTTGCAAAGGGCCTTCCCATGGACTCGCCTTTAATGATCTTTGAGGCGATTTGTACCCTGGGAGAATTGCCTATCACGACAGAAAATTTATACGTTTCCTCGAGTAGAAAGTAAAATTAAATCTTCAAAGATGAAAGTGCATTCATTCCTATCTATCATTTTCTGAACACAACTATATAATAATCTCTAAGAATCTTATAGCATGACTGACACAACTAAATATAAACCATTATAATTTGCTTTCTATTTTCCATTTTTAGTTATCACTGTCAGAGCAGAGGCAGCGGAGGTAGTAATTTCCTTGCGTTTATCAGTAATTCTTTACCAATTAATGTGTCCTGATGAGAGAGAGAGAGAGAGAGAGAGAGAGAGAGAGAGAGAGAGAGAGAGAGAGAGAGAGAGAGAGAGAGAGAGAGAGAGAGGTTAACCACTGGAATTAAGGTCATGTAACTTACACTGACCTTAATTCCGGTGGTTTGGAATAATTCCTTTCATTCCGTGGTCCATCACGGCAACTGAAGCACGCAATAAGGTAAATGATTTTGTGTTTCAGTTTTTGTACTTGATTTTTCCTCTTTTACCACAAGAGGAAAACGGGTGAGGAATGAAAGTTAGACAAAGAGAGGGAAGGATCAGAGTTTCCACTTTCAAACATTTCATGAGCCTTCACAAGAGGAATTACTTCAGCTCACTGGGGGGTGGCATGAAAGAGAAACAGTCCTCTGATGATAAAAGTAAAGGAATAGTGTTCATATCGATATAAACTGCTGCAGCAAAATCACTATTAATGCAGATCATGGATGAAATATTGATAACTACATTGATCTTCAGGATATATAACTGGAAAATATAGGTCTGAATAAATTTCATACCTAAATATTTCTAAATGAAAACAAGACCAATCAAATTATTTTGGACAGGTGATCTAGAAGTCTGAAGAATACTCTTCCTATAATAGTTAGATATATATATATATATATATATATATATATATATATATATATATATATATATATATATATATATATATATATATGTGTGTGTGTGTGTGTGTGTGTGTAAATCGTCTCAAGAGTGTCGAATGAATCTTTAGTGATTAAACAGTGATCAGAGACAAACAAGTTCATACAGATAATACGGAAACAACATCTAATAAAAATCCTATTCACCTCGCAGTAAAATTATGGAATAACAACGAATAAAACAGGAAAAACATCAATTTATGGAAGGTAATAAAAGCTATTACAAAGGAATAAAACAAATCCTGGAAGAGAGAGAGAGAGAGAGAGAGAGAGAGAGAGAGAGAGAGAGAGAGATGTGATGCCTTTATATTTACTGCGTGTGAGAACGCCTGGTCATCATCATTTGATCCGTCTTCTTATTTCACCAGTAGATATAAAAAAAATCAGTATTATTTCATTCAGCAAATATGAAAAAAATCAGTCTATATCATTAGAATCCTACTGTATCTTTCGAATTCTAACATCTGCACAACAAACGTTCTCGTTTTATCTCCTTTCTGGCGTTGTGTCATTCCACCTTTTTATGTTGATCCGCCTGTCAGGTGATCCTTGAACGAGTGGCAATAAACTCTGCTTATACTGTACCTGTCCCCAAAACACTTACAAGCTGGTTTGTGATTGGTGACAATGGACATGCTCACGGACCTGAGGGCAG
>NC_089789.1:1813081-1825581 GCF_040412425.1 Macrobrachium rosenbergii | reverse complement strand
ATATATATATAAAACTCCAAAGGGATATGTTAGTCAGCTACTGGTACATTGAACATACAAGACTGCCTGAACGCCTAAAGTCCAGGCAACCAGGATATCATCTTCCCCAGTGTGGATGCCCGAACGAAAGCAAGCCTTTCAGATACTGGAACACACTTACACAGTAAGGGGGAGTCTCACCCTCTACCAGAAACCATAAGCAAACGCCAGCAACGGCCCACTTTTTAATGGACAGCGAAATACAGGCTTCATTCTCCTTTCCTAAAGAGGATATAGGATGCACACACTGGCATCCTTCTGTCAGCCAAGCCTAAGAGATACGTACAGCCTCTGGAGAAGCAGGCCTAAATATGACAACAACCGAAGCCTAACAAAAATAAGCCAAGACAAGTAGCAAGGAGTGAAAACCACGACGCATCACGCCCCTGTAGGTAAAACAAGGAGAGCATGGAGACAGTAATGGGTACCCGGCACGCTTCTTGCCGCCCACACCACCAACAAGGGAATGAGAGAAGCCAGACTAGAGAGAAATTCAGTATTCACATGATGTCACACATACACACACACACACACATCATTGTTTTAGGATTGTTAATGCTGTAACATTCAAAACTTGTCATTTTTGTATTTATTCTATAAATTTTGTTTTGAACACATCTCCACGAAATGATATATATGGACACTGAATGGATATTAACGGGAAAAATATACCACGAATATTTTCTCCTTGTTCTTGAGAAGTATCCTCAAAAGAAAAGAACGTACAGACACATCCAGAGCATAAAAAGTCTCTGTTAATATGTGTTTATATATATATATATATATATATATATATATATATATATATATATATATATATATATATATATATATATATATATAAATGAAATCTTATGCCGGCTTGTAAAATATAACAAACAATGAAAGAAGTTTTTTATAGGTCGGCAGAGAAAAAACAGCACATACAGAACGTAAGAAGACATTAAAAGAATATGGGCAGACTGCCATAAATGCCTCTATAATTCCGAACATTTCAAAAAATGACAGATAATTTAATGTTTCAAAAAAAAAAAAAATAGAGCGAACCAAGACAGCGGAACGACGCGACGCAAGCAAATAAAATCATTATTATAGATTACCCATCCACCGTAAAGCCGTTAAGAAGAGTCTTTGCCTCGACCACTGTTAATGACCATTTAATCTTGTTCTCTTAAATAGTGACAATATTCTCCATAGGCATTTCAATGATTGGATCTCATTACGGTAATGAACGACTCTTTTTGGGATCGATATCATCAGGATGATGCGAACAAAGAAATGGATATTGTTGCTTTTCCCCCTCATCAAATTTTGAGGAAGTTTAACAATGAGACACGTGCTGTATATATTATATCCAAGTACTTTTCAACTGTAATGACTACTCGGATATATCTGTCTCTGTAGTGTTCACTAATGAGCTACTCTCCTCTTCTGATGTTTGTCAGCATACTACAGCGCTTAAACTAGGACAATGCCAACTGATATCTTAATATTTCAGACAACATAACAAAATGTATGTAACGAAACAAATATGCATCATAACTAAAACGCATCAGCAACTGTTTAATTACTGTAGCAAGAAAGACTATTACAGAAAGAGTGGAATTATTAATTATTAGCATGTCGGATATGCATGTTTGCATTCCCATCTTTCCGCCTGTACATTTTGTTCAATATATATGTGGATCTATAAACACATCTTACTGACTTACAAATATGCAAACAGACTGCATTTTATATATATATATATATATATATATATATATATATATATATATATATATATATATATATATATATATATATATATATATATATATATATATAATATATATATATATATATATATATATATAATATATATATATATATATATATATATATATATATATATATATATATATATATATATATATAATATGTGTATGTATGTTTAATTTACTTTTTTAGTGAGATCTATAAGTAACAAATCTACATTACAGGAAAAACTTCGTAGACCACTAAACAACATTTGAAAGGCACGCAGGAGACGAAAAAAAAATACCAATAAAAGAAAGAATCACACACTTCAACGAATGCAAGTAAACAGCAAACCTTTAATTTGCATGTAATGCTAACCGAAGAAGGAAAAATAAACGAAAAATAAAATTATCATCTAGCTACCTACCGCACTGGCAATAAAAAACAAAGCCAACCATTACTCCCTGATATTGCTAATGACCACTTCAACTCATTTCTGACGGCAGTGGACAGTCGCTATCGCTATCTCAGTGACCAAGTCTCATTCCGACTGTGAGGTGACCATTACAGTCGACGTCATCGGGATGTCTTCGACGGAGAGAACGGAGATCGGGTTTCATCCTACTGGTTTTGGGATATTGAAGACACGGATTTACGTCAAAGTACTTATTGGTTACTGTTAATACTCCGTTCATTATGAGTAATGTCCTGTAACAATTACTCTGCTCTTACTGAACATCGACCGAGAGTGGTTATGAATCATTTTGAAAGAGTGAGCACCTTTTTCAGACCAACCCTCTTAGAATACGGCAGAGCAGAACTTTGGGCTGGACTGGACTATAACACTGCAATTAATATTCTAAATGAGTTGCTAGAGATTGATTCCTAGGGAATCTGATCCTCATCAGAACAGACAGACAAACAAACGCTAGAGTAAACATTTTTATTCCACTGAAACAATAAGGCAAAACACCAAACATAAGTCTTGGTGTTTTGCCTCTATTCGACTTGAAATGGGCAAAACACCATAACATAAGTTTTGGTGTTTTGCCTCTATTCGACCTCGAAAATGAAACCGAGGCAAAACACCATAACATAAGTTTTGGTGTTTTGCCTCTATTCGACCTGAAACCGAGGCAAAACACCAAACATATGTTTTGGTGTTTTGCCTCTATTCGACTTGAAAGCACAAAACACCAAAACATAAGTCTTGGTGTTTTGCCTCTATTTCTGAAACGAAAAAACACCATAAATATGTTTTGGTGTTTTGCCTCTATTCGACCTGAAACCGAGGCAAAACACCATAACATAAGTTTTGGTGTTTTGCCTCTGTTCGACCTGAAATCGAGGCAAAACACCAAAACATAAGTCTTGGTGTTTTGCCTCTATTCGACTGAAATGAGGCAAAAACACCAAAACATAAGTCTTGGTGTTTTGCCTCTATTCGACTTGAAATTGAGGCAAAACACCATAACATAAGTTTTGGTGTTTTGCCTCTATTCGACTGAAACCGAGGCAAAACACCATAACATAAGTTTTGGTGTTTTGCGCTATTCGACTTGAAACCGAGGCAAAACACCAAAACATAAGTCTTGGTGTTTTGCCTCTATTCGACTCGAAAATGAGGCAAAAACACCATAACATAAGTTTTGGTGTTTTGCTCTATTCGACGGAGAGAACCGAGGCAAAACACCATAACATAAGTTTTGGTGTTTGCCTCTATTCGACCTGAAATGAGGCAAAACACCAAAACATAAGTCTTGGTGTTTTGCCTCTATTCGACCTGAAATTGAGGCAAAACACCAAAACATACGTCTTGGTGTTTTGCCTCTATTCGACTTGAATGAGGCAAAACACCAAACATAAGTCTTGGTGTTTTGCCTCTATTCGACTTTGAAACGAGGCAAAACACCAAAACATAAGTCTTGGTGTTTTGGCTCTATTCGACCTGAAACCGAGGCAAAACACCAAAACATACGTCTTGGTTTTTGGCTTATTCGACTTGAAATTGAGGCAAAACACCATAACATAAGTTTTGGTGTTTTGCCTCTATTCGACCTGAAACCGAGGCAAAACACCAAAACATAAGTCTTGGTGTTTTGCCTCTATTCGACAGGCAAAACACCAAAACATACGTCTTGGTGTTTTGCCTCTATTCGACCTGAAACCGAGGCAAAACACCAAAACATACGTCTTGGTGTTTTGCCTCTATTCGAACCGAGGCAAAACACCAAAACATACGTCTTGGTGTTTTGCCTCTATTCGACCTGAAACCGAGGCAAAACACCAAAACATACGTCTTGGTGTTTTTTGCCTCTATTCGACTTGAAACCGAGGCAAAACACCAAAACATAAGTTTTGGTGTTTTGCCTCTATTCGACTTGAAAAACCGAGGCAAAACACCAAAACATAAGTCTTGGTGTTTTGCCTCTATTCGACCTGAAACCGAGGCAAAACACCAAACATAAGTCTTGGTGTTTTGCCTATTCGACTTGAAACCGAGGCAAAACACCAAAACATAAGTCTTGGTGTTTTGCCTCTATTCGACTAGAGGCAAAACACCAAAACATAAGTCTTGGTGTTTTGCCTCTATTCGAGCCTGAAACTGAGGCAAAACACCAAAACATAAGTCTTGGTGTTTTTGCCTCTATTCGACTTGAAACGAGGCAAAACACCAAAACATAAGTCTTGGTGTTTTGCCTCTATTCGACTTGAAACCGAGGCAAAAACACCAAAACATAAGTCTTGGTGTTTTGCCTTATTCGACCGAAAACACCAAAACATAAGTCTTGGTGTTTTGCCTCTATTCGACTTGAAACTGAGGCAAAACACCAAAACATAAGTCTTGGTGTTTTGCCTCTATTCGATTTTAAACCGAGGCAAAACACCAAAACATAAGTCTTGGTGTTTTGCCTTATTCGACTTGAAACCGAGGCAAAACACCAAAACATAAGTCTTGGTGTTTTGCCTCTATTCGACCTGAAACGAGGCAAAACACCAAAACACAAGTCTTGGTGTTTTAAAGCCGACTTGAAACCGAGGCAAAACACCAAAACATAAGTCTTGGTGTTTTGCCTCTATTCGACTTGAAACCAGGCAAAACACCAAAACATAAGTCTTGGTGTTTTGCCTCTATTCGACTTGAAACCGAGGCAAAAACACCAAAACATACGTCTTGGTGTTTTGCCTCTATTCGATTTGAAATCGAGGCAAAACACCAAAACATAAGTTTTGGTGTTTTGCCTCTATTCGACTTGAAATCGAGGCAAAACACCAAAACATAAGTCTTGGTGTTTTGCCTTATTCGACCAAAATGAGGCAAAACACCAAAACATAAGTCTTGGTGTTTTGCCTCTATTCGACTTTCTGAAAACCGAGGCAAAACATCATAAAATAAGTCTTGGTGTTTTGCCTTATTCGACGCCAAAATGAAACCGAGGCAAAACACCAAAACATAAGTCTTGGTGTTTTGCCTCTATTCGACCTGAAACGAGGCAAAACACCAAAACATAAGTCTTGGTGTTTTGCCTCTATTCGACTTGAAACCGAGGCAAAACACCAAACATAAGTCTTGGTGTTTTGCCTCTATTCGACCTGAAACCGAGGCAAAACACCAAAACATAAGTCTTGGTGTTTTGCCTCTATTCGACCTGAAACCGAGGCAAAACACCAAAACATAAGTCTTGGTGTTTTGCCTCTATTCGACCTGAAACCGAGGCAAAACACCAAAACATAAGTCTTGGTGTTTTGCCTCTATTCGACTTGAAACCGAGGCAAAAATGGCATAAGTCTTGGTGTTTTGCCTCTATTCGACCTGAAACCGAGGCAAAACACCAAAACATAAGTTTTGGTGTTTTGCCTCTATTCGACCTGAAACCGAGGCAAAACACCAAAACATAAGTCTTGGTGTTTTGCCTCTATTCGACCTGAAACCGAGGCAAAACACCAAACATACGTCTTGGTGTTTTTGTCTATTCGACCTGAAACCAGAGGCAAAACACCAAAACATAAGTCTTGGTGTTTTGCCTCTTCTATTTCTGAGGCAAAACACCAAAACATAAGTTTTGGTGTTTTGCCTCTATTCGACCTGAAACGAGGCAAAACACCAAAACATAAGTCTTGTTTTGGCTCCTATTCGACCTGAAACGAGGCAAAACACCAAAACATAAGTCTTGGTGTTTTGCCTCTATTCGACCTGAAACAGAGGCAAAACACCAAAACATACGTCTTGGTGTTTTGCCTCTTTTAGGTCGAAAAAGGCTTAGTGTGTTAAAAGCTGAAACACAGTAGCGGCAAAACACCAAAACATAAGTCTTGGTGCTTTGCCTCTATTTTAGGTCGAAAATGGCTTAGTGTGTTAAAGCTGAAACACAACAGCGGCAAAACACCAAAACATAAGTCTTGGTGTTTTGCCTCTATTTTAGGTCGAAAATGGCTTAGTGTGTTAAAGCCAAACGCAATGGAGGCAAAACACCAAAATATAACTTTTAGTGTTTTGCCTCTATTTTAGGTCGAAAATACAATAGCAGCAAAACACCAGAACATAAGCTTTGGTGTTTTGCCTCTATTCGACCTAAAACTGAGGCAAAACACCAAACATCAGTTTTGGCATTTTGCCTCTATTTTAGATCGAAAATGGCTTAGTGTGTTAAAGCCGAAACACAATGGAATAAGAAAAACATAAGTTTTTGTGTTTTGCCTCTATTTTAGGTCGAAAATGGCTTAGCGTGTTACAGCCGAAATGCAATAGAGGCCAAACACCAAAACATAAGTTTTGGTGCTTTGCCTCTATTCAACCTGAAACAGAGGCAAAACGCCAAAACATAAGTTTTTGTGTTTTGCCTCTATTTTAGGTCGAAAATGGATTAGTGTGTTAAAGCCGAAACGTCCCAGTGGAATAAAAACTAATAGGTCCTAAAATCAGGCCATGGGAGCTAGAGAAGGCATTCACAGCTTACTAGGCATAACAGAAAACTGTTTGGAATATAATCTGATCTGCAAAGAGAAGGCCTTTAACAATGGAAGCAGCATGCTACTGTACAGTAGGTGTCTTCACAAACGCTTTGAGGATAAAAAAAAAATAAATAAATTTCGAAGTAAGGAGAAGACCAGATGTATTTGGTGAAAGGAAGCTAAGAATCATGAAGAAGTTTACAGCAGGCGATGAGTACTGTTCCCTCAGGAAGCGTGAATAAAACCCCTTGAATATGATACCAGTATAGCACGGGGTTTTAGAAGTGACCTTTAACGTACGAAAGTATTAATTTAAGATATGAAATTATGAAGCAGCCCTTTTCTTAGGAAAAGGAACTATAGGAGGGTACAGCTCGTGACCATCATTCGAAACCGTCAACTAACGCAGCCTTCATGTGCAAAATTTACTAGAAAACGCCTGATTTCACAGACAGTTTAAAAAAGAGGTTTATCCGTAATCACAATTCCCATCGTTACGCTCATACTAATTCGGTGGAGGAAGTGTATACACAGAGCTGTTTCAAGTATAACACTATGCCCAGGCCCCGTAGGAGGGAAGTGCCGTCAGTGCACCTCATGCGGTGCATCGTAGGCATTACTTGAGGTTCTTTGCAGCGTGCCTTCGGCCCCTAGCTGCAATCCCTTTCATTCCTTTTACTGTACCTCCTTTCACATTCTTTCTCCCATCTTACTTTTGACCCTCTCCTAATAATTGATTCATAGTGCAACTGCTTTGAGGTTTTCCTCGTGTTACATCTTTCAAAGCTTTTACTGTCAATTTCCGTTTCAGCGTTGAATGACCTCATAGGTCCCAGTGTTGGCCTTTGGCCTAAATTCTATATTCAAATCAATTCAACTCAACTATGACCAGGTTAATTCAAAGACGATGGCAGAGAGAGGTTCGTCAGTAACCGTAATTCCCATTGTTGCTCTTATAATGAATTCAAGTGTAAAAAGTGTGTACATTGAACTATCCCAAATCTATCACTACCAAATCTATCACTCTCCCCAGGTTACATCAAATACATAAGCGACAGCATATGAACGTCTATAAACCAGCCAATAAATGTACAAACGAGAAAGATACATAATTAGAAAATGTGATGTGAACAGTGCAATTAATTAGGACAAATTTTATAACTTTAAGCATGGCTTGCTGATGTTAGCCCAAGCAAACTCTGCATTTTCATGAAAGCACCACATAGCTACGACGTATAAATTGTATTGCAATTAAAAGTGACTGGATGCGATCGGTTCCTTTACTTGGATATCTATACCTGTAAAGTGTTTAAAGACCATTCTTTAAAAGAAGGACACGAGAAAAAAACACTCGCATTACTTGAGGTCATCAGTAGAATTGGTGTATGCAAAATTCAGTGACCATTACGACAACCAGCTAAAAAGATCTTGCCACTTGAGAAAGGATCAGGACAAACAGATAATCCTCCTTCAGATATTTTCATTTTTCTTGTTCTATTAAAGCTGCACGAAGCTTAAATAACTTGATAGACGTGAGAGACAATGGAAGGGACGATGAAAAAAAAAGATTAAAATTAAAGAAAATAAAGCAAAAATAAAAGGGAAAATATGTCAATAAAGAGATAACAATTAAGAATCATCCATTCGATAAATACTGGAAACCAACTAAAAAAAATCATCCAACAGTCACCCGGAAGTAAATAACAGCAGATCCCTCCAAAAACATCTCGCTTTAGAAGAATAGGGTCGAGGGAAGGCAAAATGAGCCGAGGAAGTCTGACGAAATGTGAAGCAAAATGAGGAAAACGTGACGAGACTCCTCAAGGATCCTAAAGTCAGGAAGAACACGGAAGAGGAAGATGCTCTTTAACATAAACAACGATTCTTGTAAAAAGAAACACTGCGTAGCATCAGGAGGGGAGGGAGGTAGAGGAGGAACATATAAAAATGGAAAACAAATAAGAAATATTTCTCGTTGCACCTTCGTGGATTTTATGTCGAATGATTAGCATATTATTTCTACGATACACTGAAGAATAAATGAAGGTCACCATCCCATTTCAAAAGAAAAAGTTCAAATACTATGGACTTGTTGACGGACAAAGTTGGATTACCAATAAATATAGCTCAATGTACTCAGGATATTTCTACGGAGATTTACAGTACGGTGAATTTTATCTCCAGTTATTTTTAGAGGAACCTGAAATATCACTGAATGATTTTCATCTGGCTGCTGGACTGACGGAAAGGAAAAGAATTCATGCTATATTTATTGCTGATGACATGCTGACATTAAACTCTTCCATAATTACTTCTCAGGCACATATTCAAAGTGTTTGATCCAATACTTTTGACCCCTTTTCGCTGACCTTAAAATATAAGTAATCCAATATCACATAATTTGGGACTTCAATGTAATTCCTATTAATTTATTCCAATGTACTGCGTATCTTAGAATTATTAACACCGCAAAGGGGGGCACTAGATGCCCAGGAAGCAAGCGTGTGGGCAGTAAGGGTAAATGATTCAGTACATGTACTGCAGGGGATTGGACACGATGCTGGTGATCCTTCTTTCTGGCGGCTTAAGATGCCGCTTTATGTGACTGAAGGTAACCAGGAAAGAAAGAAACAAACAATGAAACAACACTATATATCTATATCACATATATATATATATATATATATATATATATATATATATATATATATATATATATATATATATATATATATATATATGTAAACAATCGTTTGTCGATTGTTCCTTAGTGGATTGTTGCCTCCTTTGTTTTTGTTTGTTTTTTAATTACTGGCGAGTTGACGTCTGATGGATGGCGTCAGACTTCGCCAATCAGGTTCGTAACAGCAACAAGTCAGGTTCATTTTCAGCAACGCCCTCTGGAGGGCAGAACGACCGGTGGTCCAGGGCAGCAGCGAGTCAGCTGGAGTATAGCAGCAGCAGGTATCCGTACCTGTTCAGGTCCTGCAAAAGCAGAGCAGAGCAGCAGAGAGTTTCTTGAGGACGAGATGGTTGCCGTGTCGGCTCTTGTCATGGTCGTCGTAATTGAAGGAGGACGTCAGTAAATACAATTTCTTGAGGACGAGATGGTTGCCGTATCGGCTCTGTCGCGGTCGTCGGTACTGGAGGAGGACGTCAGCACTGTGCTTGATGACGATGGTTGTCGTGTCGGCTCTGTCTTTTGTTGTCCTGCAGTGTTCATATGTAAAGCATTTTAGAAGCTGTTTCTTTCATTATTATTGTGTTTAATGTTATTGAGGTATTTCAGTACGTGTTTGCGGGAGTAATGGGTGTTTAACACTACGTTTGTGTTGCTGTTATTTGAGCTCTCTGTTTTGAAGTGATTTACTGACTGAAAATTATTTTATATAAATTTTGGGTTTATTATTTTGCTCTAATGATGTTTAAGACATATTTTTACTAATTCTGTCTGTTTGTCTATTTTATAATGTTTGTTCTGCTCATCTTGCACAGATTGTCATTTTTTTTATATGTTCACTGCCTTTTTTGACTTTTTTTGGCTTTGATTGTTGCTGCTGTTAGTCCTAATAATGTTCATTTCATTGTTTATTTTAAATTAAATTAAACCTTGACTCGACTGCACATTATGTAAATAACTTAACTTTGTAAAATAAATTAATTTTAAGGTAACTTTTTCTTTGTTCTGCTCCTCCCTCCTTTGTTTGTCACCTCGTCGGTCATTTCAGCCCAACTCTTGTTTCAGTAAAGAACCTGTCGATCTCGAGATAGATCTTAATAATATGTATATATATATATATATATATATATATATATATATATATATATATATATATGATATGTGTGTATTATTTATATGCAGTAAGATCATGGGAACAGCACTTTGAACAAAAAATCCGAAAGACTAATACATTGAAATTATGAAACTGTGGCATACATCCAATTTATATCATGGTAAACTCACAGCTTTATATGAAAAAGAAAAACAAACTATTAAATAGAAGTGCGAAAAAATAAAAATGAAAAGTCTGAACATAAAAGAACAAATATAACACTTTTCTATTGTACTAAATCTAAGGGGTCATGGGAACTGGAACGGTTTATAATTATGAGACAACACCTTTCGCAACAATTACATACAATGGAAGAACACACAAAGACCAAACGATCAGGATGATAGAATTTGCAAAATTTAAGAGACTGAAACAACCCGATTTCTATACAGCAAAAAAAAAAAAAAATGGCGACCAAACGAAGAGACTAAAATGAACTAAAAGTGAACAAAAACATAAAAATGTTGAAGAAACACATTTCTCTCGGAGAGAGAAAATCGTGAAAATCGTGAACTAGTGGAAACTGAAGACAGCCATAACTGGAAACCACTGGTGGCGAGATACACGCACTGAAATGTGTGAGCAATGCACCATGCTTTGTTCAGGGTAATTAAAAATGTTTGCAGCTATATATCTTCACTTCACAAGACCAAAATCTGTTTAGTATGTGTCTTCAACCTATGCCCAAAAAAAAGGGAAACTTAAAAATGAAATCATGAAAATACCTTAAAAATCAGCCAACTTTGGGCTACAAATAAGACTAAAAAGATGAACACAAGTAATGAACATCCTCCCAAAGAGAATTTATTTCGTTGAAGCACACCCCTCATAAGAACGAAGTTTCCCAGAGAGAGAGAGAGAGAGAGAGAGAGAGAGAGAGAGAGAGAGAGAGAGAGAGAGAGAGAGAGAGAGAGAGAGAGACGTATTTCTATGCAAACTCCACTGCCAATGTATCAAAATCACTTACTAAACAAAAGAACTTGTTACGATAAATGACAAAGAGCAAATAAAATAAAAACCGTGAAAAATTCGCTTTGCACTACTGTTTACTTTAGCTATATATAAGAGTGTAAAGATACAATCTGTGTAAATACTAATAATTATAATCTTGTAAATATAAAAAAAATGAAGAGACCTAAAAAATATTTCTACATTTGTCTCCCTTTTGAGAAAATGTTTTATAATAGGTTCCGCTTACCGATTCTGAATTCAACTAATTATCTGGTAAATGGGAATAGTAGCTACATTTGTTCAGCTAAATCAAGAAAAAAGAGAGAACGGCTGAAAATGTAGGTTTGCCTTAGAGAGAGTTGCACAAGCCTCAAATGCCTGACTTGTCGTAAGAACTGCATTTGATCAAGTAAATAAACATTACTGCAAGCACTGAGTTAAGATAATTAAAACAGAAGTTACCGAATTTCATGATTTAAAAAAAAATAAAAAAAGACATTTAGAGTGTGCATTCGTTTAGTCAATTTAAACACAAGACATGCACCTACGTTCATAATAAATTACCAAAACACGAAACCAATTATTTAAAAGCCCTCTGATGATGTTCAGAGTGCATCAATAAAATCAAACAACGGCGTCGATGCATTTTAAGAGCTTTATGGCAATTCTAAACCCTATTCACCTTCTCTTCTCTGAAAGAGGGCAACATATACTGCCTCGTTCACCCTTTACTCAGATCGATTTCAAAGGGTAATTCAGAATTAGTTATTCCGATATGGAAGGAGCGAAAAGTTCAGCTTTGAGAATTCTCTCTCTCTCTCTCTCTCTCTCTCTCTCTCTCTCTCTCTCTCTCTCTCTCTCTCTCTCTCTCTTCTCACGATTCTGTGAAATGGTTAGTGCCGGAAAATCTCCGATATCACTTGCACACCTCTCAGATGTTCGTCACCAATAATGACCTTAAACACTAATCATGCGTAAATTTTA
>NC_089789.1:1763081-1810581 GCF_040412425.1 Macrobrachium rosenbergii | reverse complement strand
GTTTCATTTTGAATTCCTATTGTTCTTCGTAGCTGACAACAGAATTCCCAGACTAACGGCTACACACAAATCTTATGGACTATGACGGTGGCTGCAGTATTAGTCGCCCTATTGTCTTCTGCAGTATCAAAAGCATACAAGAATTTAATTAGATGATACTAACTCCATGGCCCTTTCCACCCTCGTTGCAACCAATCACAGTCGATTGCCGAACAGGTACATAATTCCGCATATGTATATGTATATGTATATATATATATACACATATATACATATGAATGTCTTTTCCTGTAATACTACAGTGTAATATGAATATAAGAAGGCCCATAAAACACTATTTAAACGTTGAAACCATATATTTCAGGCACTTGTTTCTGTGCCCCTGTTCACTGGTAGAATATGGACAGGTAGAAAGTTACAATGGTATATATACAAAAACATAAAGGTGTGGCCCTAGGCCTCCGATGCTATTGAGGTGGCGTTTCTTAAGGAGGAGAATGGCCAAATTCCTAGTGGTTTTGGCCTCATTAGCTCCCGTTTGGCGATGGATCTGGCGGTCGCGTTTCCTGGGTCATCTTCTTCATGAGGGATTTGAGGATTAAGGTGTCGATGTCATCCGATTTCCAATGTTCTCCTGACAGGTTCATATTGTTGGTTTGATTGATGATAGCAGATTCCAGTATCCTTCTTTTGTACGGACAGCTACTTTTTGAAAACCAACTCCGCCCCCAGTTAATGGCATGCCCTGTATTTCTGATATGTAGGAAAATTCCCGAACTCTCGAAGCGTAACGTACTGATCTTTTGTGCTCTGTTATTCTTTGCGAGAGCGATCTACCTGTCTCGCCTACGTAGATGTCCTGACAATTACTACACGGTATCTTGTAAACTCCGGCTTCTTCCCTTTTGTTATTTAAGTATACGTTAACGAGCGAACTCCCCGATGGATTTGGGATAATGGAAAATGAAAGGATTGTTAGGCCTGAGTTGCTCGGAAGCCTTTGGATGTTTTCATCGTATGGAAGCTTTATTTTGTTGTTGAAATCTATTTGTCTGTTGTGAGTGGGACCTTTATAGTATATTTTATTCACTTTGTTAATAGCCCTCTCTATAATGTGTGGTGGATATAGCAGTTGCGTTGGGTGTTGGCAGATCGTGTTAAATTCTTTATCCAGGTACTCATTTGAACATATCCTAAGTCCTCTGAGGAATAAGTTGCACCCTACCATGATTTTTACGGAGACGTCGTGGTAGCTTAAGAAATGAATGTAGGAGACAGCGAAGGTGGGTTTTCTATATACTGTAAATGCATACCTGTTCTGTTTTCTTATGATCAGTACATCTAGGAACGGCAGTTTTCCGTCCTTTTCCATTCTGTTTTAAATTTTATGGTCGGAACTAGCGAATTTAGCCTATTAAAAAATTCATTAAAGTCCCCAGCTATTGTCCCAGAAAGTAAAGATATCATCTACGTATCTAAGCAGATCATATTATGGGGTTTGATAGACGACAAAAGTTCTGTTTCGAAATATTCCATGTACAAGTTTGCTAGAAGGGGTGATAGGGGACTTCCATGCTACAGCCAAATTTTTGTTTGTAAAAATTACCATTGAAAGAAAAACACGTTGTTAGTTACACAGAGGTTGATAAGTTTTAAAGTTTTATCTATGCCAAGAGGAAAATGGTCTTCATATGGTTGTAACTTCCTCTCTAAGAAAGACAACACGTCGGCAATCAGGACTTTGGTAAATAATGACTCGACGTCTAGGCTGAGCAATTTGATGTTGTTTGAGGGATGTTTAAACTATTAAATTTTTGTATGAAATCCCTCTGCATGTTTGACGTGGGAGGATGAGAAGGTTCCTAGAAAGGGTGATAACAAGTCTGCGAGCCATTTTGATAATTTGTACATGAAAGAGCCCCTGCTAGATATTATGGGGCGTAAAGGGAATCCCATCTTTATGTGTTTTCGGGAGGCCGTAAAAATAGGGAGAGAGGGGTTGATTACCTTGAATGTCTCTAGTAATTCTATGTCTTTTTTTATTGCCCCTATGGTTCTGACTGATTTGTTAAATTGAGCAGCAATATTTGTTGTGGATCTTTCGTTAATTTGTCATAGGTCTCCGCATCGTTTAGAAGTTCTTGAACTTTATTGATGTATGTCTCCTTGTCTAACAGAACTATTTTCCCGTCTTTGTCAGATTTTGTGATGATGAAGGCTTTGTAATTCTCTGCTGCTGTGGTTCCAGGTGGGGAAGGGCGTCTATCTGGGTCGACTGGACGTGTGCTTTTGCAGCAAGGATGTGTCCCTTCAGTGATGTGGCACCTTCTCAATAAGGTGGCACTGTAGTTAGTGTGCCGTTTAAAGGTCACACTAGTGGCACTCAGTATCCTTATGTACTGGTGTAGGTTAGGTACCAAAGGACTTTTCTTCTGTGTCCCTTTCGTCTGGTTTTTGGTTTCCAGTTTGTTTGCTTGTGGCACTATGGTGCCAGTGCACTCCTAGGAACCCTTTACTTGAGTCCAACTAGGTTGTATATAAGGAAATGCACAATACCCCAGCAGATAACAAATCAGGGGAGAGAGAGAGAGAGAGAGAGAGAGAGAGAGAGAGAGAGAGAGAGAGAGAGAGAGAGAGAGAGAGAGAGAGAGAGAGATATTTGGTTGATGAAGTGCTTCAGATCAGTGGCACTGTGGAAGGAAATGAATGTGGTTGCTTATGAGACCTCATGAGTGTCTGGTCCCCAGTACCCGCTGTGCTGTACTACCCCCTTCTCCTGCAGAGGGGAATACTCTCTGATCTCGCCTCTCCGAGGCCAACAGGTTCTTAATAAAAACAAGCAATTGGGCTGTAATGACTGACGATTGGTGACAAAGGAGGCAGGAGCAGAACCATACCAAAAGTGACCTTAATATTATTTACAATAAGTAATATACATTTACAAATGAGTCAAGGTTTTGGAAAATAGAAACATGTCAGCAGGGAGCACCACACAAATACAAAAATGAAATATTAATCATTACATAAACTTTCAGAGCCATGTTGCTCATTAACTACAATTACACAAGCCACTCGCTCAATAATATACAACCACAGCTCAGAGCCTTCTGCTCCAGCACTATAAGAGCCTTTTGCTCAACACAGTACATGAGAGCCTTTTGCTCCATATACAAAAATAACTCAGGCCTTGTGCCCCACTCAATATACCATAACTCCACGAGAGCCTTTTTGCTTCACCAGCAAATAGTTACTAAAAAAACATGGTCCGGTCACGACCTCCTCCTTTGAGTACTTGAAGTCCATCAGCCCAGTGACGCTTCAAATCCAGCAATGTGGTCATCTTTTGTACTCCAACCAGGTGATACTCGAGAAACTGCTGTTGCTGTCATCACCCACAACAAGGTGATCCTCAGAAAACTGTGGTTGTTGCCATCACCCACAAGGTGATCCTCAAAAACCTGCAATTGCTGCTATCATCCACAACAAGGTGATCCTCTAGAAAACTGCTGCTACTGTTTCTCGATGGAACATTGTCGAGAACCTGCCGTTCTGCTTTCC
Source organism: Macrobrachium rosenbergii (assembly GCF_040412425.1). Lineage (NCBI taxonomy): Eukaryota > Metazoa > Arthropoda > Malacostraca > Decapoda > Palaemonidae > Macrobrachium > Macrobrachium rosenbergii. Next base: position 1,807,023 of record NC_089789.1, on the reverse strand, counting down.
AAAACCTGACTGATGACAGAGACGTCAGCTCCCATACAAAGGAAAAACAAAAAAGGTAAAGGAGGCAACAATCCACCAAGGGAATAATGGGCAAACGATTGTTCCGCACACTACTTTTTTTAAGTCTGGGTAAAGACCTCACTCGTGACCGACAGTTTTCCTCTGTAGTTAATCTCAACTTGTCCTCATCTATTTGTGGGACAGAGGTGCTTTGGTTATTTGGTTTAGTTAAATTAATTATCCAGGTGTCGGCCTGAACTTTTCATTGAAGAAGGCCACGTACACTCGGTTAGGTTAAGTTGAATGCTTACTTGAATTTATGAGAGAGATAGAGATATTCAGCCAGCCAATTTGTGCTGCCTGGGAAAATTTAAGTAAAATTTTTATAAGTGCACACTGGCAGGTTCTTATTTGAAGATAAGTCTTCTTGCTACCAGGCTCTCTCAGGATTGGGTTAGCAATCATGTAGCTTTCCCAGTAGCCTTAGATGTGCTTCTACTCTGAGGAGTTATGATTAAAATTATATGTTCTTTTCTTTATATGATTTCTTACGCCAGTGGATTTGTATGGGAACTTGTTATACTGTATATTTCCTAACTAAGACCTATCATTCCATGACTACATTACATCTTGCTTTTTATCTACAAAATGGAACCCTATCCTAGTCTCTATCTATCAAAAGTCTATCTGGCTAAGATTTTGCGAAGGGGATTACTATGCACAACAAAAGTAGTCCCGAAGTGGCATTGAGGGAGGCGGCTCTAAGGACTGTGGCACTACAAGCCAATCACACAAACAATAACAACAAAAGTTTTAAGTTGGCGGAGATGGGGAGCAGTCAGCTAGGGCTTCCAAAATGTTGGACGAATCCTGTTAGCACAAACAAATGCAGCTGGAAGCGGCTCTGCGGATGAATACATGACTCTCGAGGCATGTTTTTAACATTGAGTTACACAAAGCACTCGAATTCCTCCAAAAAACGAACGAAGCAAATGCAGGAATACAGATTTACTCTCAAATGTACCCACAATGCGAAGGATTTTACGTTAGGAGATGGAAAACAAAATTACTGTGAGCTACGCTTTTTGAAGAATTTCTCGTGCAGAATTAATGCCGTCCTGCCGAGTGGCCGCTAGCAAAAAGAAGGAAATGGATTCAATGACATCCTGACGGGACTGAATTTACTTTACTTAAAATTGAAATTGTTGTGAAATTAACTGTTGCCGTTCGGTTGTTATATTAAATACATGGGATTTTGATATGCTCTTTTGCTATCTGAACAACTTATTAACTCCGTCATGCTCAATCGAACCTCTTCATATTGGCGAACGCTGTAACTGCTTTTGAAATTCAATTCAACTCCGCAAATTTGTTCCCTACCTTTGAGAGACAGTTTTCGCACACTTCTCCATTCTTATCATGCACTAGTTAAAAATCAGTATCATGCATTAATCCTTGGCCGGGGAAAATTAGCAAAGTATTAACAATGACACGATAACTTGGCCAACGACCTTTGCTGGAATGCAGAACCCACGGTATCTGAACGCGGTAAAAGTGTTTCTTTTTAAGGTTTTGCAAGTTGTTAATTATAACTGCTCTCAATGTACACTTTCCTACCTACGTTAATTTCTTAATTATAACTGGTATTCTTAATATTATTATGCCTTGTACATTCTCCTTGTTAGGAAGAATAGGATGAAATTAAATATCTTGACTTTTTTTTATCTTTGGAATTAATGTGTAATTACTTTTGATTCCAGATTCTTTTCTCTTAATTAGATCCTAGGCTAGATCGCCAATGTTACGTGTGGGGCTTGGCTGATGAGTTTATTAATTAAAATTGCGATCTTCTTCACGCAACTGAATCATTAAAAATGCCTTCTCAATGTCACTTATACAAGCAAACGTTTTAGTTCTAAATTGCAGCAGGACTCTGCGCAGATCAGCCGTTACGTGTGGTCCAGTCCATAGACAATCATTCAGGCTTAATCCATTTTTACCTTGTTTTGATGAGCAATCAAACACTATTCTTATTGGAGTAGTGGCACTATCTCTAAGCACTCCATGATGCTAAAGTAATGACAATCCAACATCAGATTTATTATAGATCACCCCTCTCAATGAATCCTCTATCTTCTTGCTCTTGCAAGGTTTTCTGATAATGTTCCAAGTAATCCACATCCTTTTTGAAATTTGATGCTCTGTTAGATCGAAGTCTGTCATGGCTAATCCAAAATTTGTCATCAATCTGAATCTATTGGTTTTCCATGGCAAACGCCACAACATACTGCTTATTTAACAAATCAGAATAGGTAATAGTGTCTCAAAGTCCTTTAAGACCCTCTGATCTTGTTCTCGCAAATCTCACTGCACTATTCCCAATCTGTCCAACTAAGTATAATAAGCTTAAGAAGGTTATGGACATAATTTGGAGAAATTCAGATAGAGAGGAATTTGTAGCCAATTTATTACATCAGTCCATTGATTGGAAAGGTAGATATTCCAAGAAAGGACATACTTATTGAAGGTTGGCGGATTTGGTATGTATAAAGAGTAATTTCTCCAAACCTTGATTACCCATTAGGAGTTGTATTAAAGGTAGAGGTTAATGACCTAAATGAGGTTACTGCTGCTTACGTGCGTAAAGCTAATGGGGAAGTTGTCAGACGTCATGTCGACAACCTCATTTATTTAACGGAGACCTTTGATGGTCCGAGTGAAAGCCAGTCCAAAGAATCAGTTCCCACTGAACCACAGGTTCATAAGACCAGTGGAAACAGGGAAGCGGCTCGGTTATGCCAAGAGCGTAATAAAGCGCTTCTTGAGTTGAAGAGAATGTGGTGAGTATGGCTAGAGCTGTTGTTGCTTCTCCTGTAGATTTAAATGGGCAAAAGGTGACAGTACATCCTGTCATGCTTGTTTAAAATCAAGCATCTGAATGGCAGTTGTAAGTTTTGTTTTTAAGGATTGCAATATATTGAGTATTTCACGGATGCAGGCTCGACGCTGTCCTAGTGGATACAAACATTATTTGTATATATTTGTTTGTTTCTACAAATATGTTAATTTGTTCACCTCAAGTACAGTGTACAAAAATAATAATTTTAAGTATCTTCCTGAATGCTTAAGATTTTTTTAAAGTTAAACTTTTTCCCTTGGAAACTTTTTTGAGCTTCTCACAAGAAAGCGCTCATTCAGATTCCTGACAAGGACGCAGGAAGGTTAAATATTGATTGTAGAAAACCTTCATCCAGATTCTTTGCCAGGACGCGAAGGTAATCCTAAGATATGAAGTACCCTACTCTGGCAGTACAAGTACAAGTACAAGGTCAAGTACTGGGCGCAAACAGTTGTTGGTATCATTTTTACTGATAGCAGCAAAATATAGCTGCTTTGTGCTCCTGCCCCCATCTCTGAGAGCATTTCTGCTTCCAAGATAGCAATGCCGACTGTGGTGAACAAACTTTATGAACTCTCTTTAAACATATGTAATTAACTGTGGATGATTTGTTTGAGGTACTGCGTCAGGAGATATAGAGCGTGAGTCCAGATCCCAATCACCTGCCCTGGATGAAGCTGGCAAGGCCTCAAAGTTATAGTGCTCCATCAACTTCTTCAGTTTCATGGATTAACTTTTGTAAAGTGCTTCGTCAGCCTCTGTTCGGTGAGTAAAACAAAAGTTTCAAGGTGCTTTGTTATACCAGTTGGGTAGTAGTCATGCTTTTGCTTTGGCCGATCATTGTCAATGCCCCATGAAAATCTTTCCTATTTAGCACTAGCTTTAAATCAATTGAGCAAAGGTCGAAAGTGATTTTTTAATTTGCTTGAACTGTGTTTAATTGATCACAAGAAGTTAACAATTTAGAAGTAACTGAACTTTTTTCCTTTGATTATAGGTAACGTTACTCTTTTTGCCAATGTGAAGTGGGTCCTTGAAGAGACAGAAACGCATTTGTACGAGCTGACAAAAAGTGCAGTGCCAATTTTAATAAACAATTAAATAATTATTGGTCTGTCTTTCTTTCCCATTCACCCCTATTCCACACCTGTTTATATTTGTATTGTATAGTAACTTTGGTGGAATATTGTTTTATTCAGTGAAGTCCATGTGTCAATCGAGTATGGCCTATTCGAAGACGTGTCAGAATTACTTGTGCTTGTCTTTCTCTCTGATATGATGAACTCCATTTTCCAACACCGATTTTTATCTGTTTTAATTTATTATTTTCAGGTTCTTCGTTCCATATATTTTGCCATTTTTTTACAAGGACTGTTTTATATATCTTGTATAGTCACTGATAGGGATGTCTACATTTGTTCTTGTCATGTGGACCGCTTCTTAGCTGCTTTATCAGCCTCTTCATTTCCTTAATCCTTACATGGGCAGGATCCAACATATTTCAATATTTTCCTTTATTAATACAATTTATGGAGAGAGAACTTCATGTTGTACAATATTATTTTTTTTATTATAGCTTTGAATAGTTTCTATAGCACTCTGGAGTCGCTATAAATTACAAAATTATTATATGAGACTTTCATTATTTTTATGGCTGATACTATTGCACATAACTCAGCTGTAAATACAGAAGCTTTGTCTGGGAGAGAGAACTGATACGTTTTGTTTTGGGATACCGCAGCATATCCCACTCCGTATTGTGACTTAGATCCGTCAGTATATATTGCGTAATGTGGATCTTTTCGGATAATATGCTCTGCTGCATTTTGTCTATGGTATTCTGGAGCAGGTAAATGATTTTGATAAATATTTCAAGTGTGTATGTACTCTTATTTTATTCATTGTCCACGCAGGAGGCGATTTTATTATTACAGGTAATTGTATATGTATATTTAGCGACTCAAACAATCTTGTAGTTCTAATTGGGAAAGAAGGTGGATGATTATTATAAACACATCTCTTAATCCAAATAATTTTAGTTGAGAATCATTTGTCCGAATTTCAGAGCACTCTTCATTGTTAACAGCTCTTCAAGTGGAGAGATTATGTGTTCAATACATTCAACTTGTAAAGATGATGTTGAAATCTAGAAAAAATTATAAGGAATTGTAGTATTGCCAGTAAGAAATATTCAGCGTAGAAAGGTTTTTCAAAGTTTTATGATCTTTACTTTGGAGTATATTTTTCTGAACGTCTTGCGGTTTTGTGCTGAGTTTCTAAAAGAAATGATAACGTCAAGGGAATGAGTGTTTGCACACCTTAAGAGTAAGGTAAATATGATTAGAGTGGTCTCTCTCCTTTCAGCACTGAAAATTTCTCGTCTTTTCAGTTGTTGGTTTGTCTAATACTGTTTTTTCCAAAAAGTTATATCTTCCTAAAAGTACTGTCACTGAAATGTCAGCTATTTATATATTTATATATACTGTACATATATACACTATATAATATATATATATATATATATATATATATATATATATATATATATATATATATATATATATATATATATATTTAAAATATTTAGAAGGTAGTCGATATGTATACAAAAAAGGATAATCATATTTGTAAACAATGTACATGACCGAAGGCGCAAATAAATGTATGGCTACACCAGAACCCACTAAATGTGTCCTAGGTTACCCTCTGGCACCTGTCAGGTGTGGATGTCTGGTTTCCAACGGTCTGTATACTTGTTTGGAATGTCCTGTCCCCCTAAGCATATATATTGTGAGTTTCTGCCACTATGAGTCAGTCCATCGTTAATAGCTTAGAAATAAAGCCGAACGCGGTCAGGCCCTACATCCAGTATTTCATCTTCCCTGTGGTTTTATGATATATATCTTATATGTGGTTATGATATATATATATATATATATATATATATATATATATATATATATATATATATATATATATATATATATATATATATATATATATATATATATATATATATATATATATATATATATAACAGAGCAGGTAAGATTAAGTGAAATGTACAAGACATGATATATTTTCCTTTTCAACAACTCTTGGATCTACGATCTATTGATGTCGTCGTAAATGAAATTTGTCAAAAAGATCTCACTGCGTTATCAAGAAGTAGCTCCTTCTTGATAACGCTCCAAACTCTAATGATAATTCCATGTTCCTTTCCCCTTCTTATGGCCACCACAGCTAAGGTCCAACCGATGACTACTTCTGCTTAGTAATTGCAGGGGAAACTTTCATTTCTAGCAATATTGCCAAAGATCAAGATACTGTAGAGGAACGCTACCAATAAAAGGAGAAAACAATATTTCTCGCTGGTTGCATTCGCTTGTATACCTTTTAATGGCCATTTAAAAAATTCGAAACAAATTAACTACGTGAATTGCCCGATAAATATGATGATTAAGCATGTTGTTAACTATGCAAAGTATTCAGTATAAACAAGGTATATAATCACTTGGCAAAACCTTTTAGATTTTTTATCCTATATACCATTGGGTTCATTACTAACCGATTTCTCAAGACCAAGTATTGATTTATGTGCATAATCATCAATCAAATATAATTTCCATACGTGTAATTATGTCGCTAGTAAAGATTAAACAATAGATCTTTACTCAATAAATCACATGATAAAGTAAGTCTAACCAGATTAAAATATCGTCACTATTTCTCTATACTTGGTCGCCTAAAATATTTGTTAGTTGGATTAAATAATTAGACTCCGAAGACTTATGAAGTTTATAAGAGCCTCATGGTTGAAAATGATCAAAGAAAGCACTAAAATCAACTTGAAAAAAGCCTTGAATTATATCCATTATGGAGGTCAAACGGGTTTTTATCTTCCTTAAAGTAAAACATCAAAAGAAACCGACATGGCCCTTACATACTTATCTGTTCATTTATAGATTCAAGAAAGATACACAAATGTTTAAAAACCAAATTTTAATCATGGGTGGATATATATAACCTGTTAACGGCAGAGATGACATTCTTTAAATAAACAAGCAATTCTGGTAATCATCAACAAAAAAAGCAAAGATATTCAGAAGAATGAAAAGTTATAAAATTAATTTATTTAATGTTGATAAATTTACAGTCGAGTCAGGTTCAAACTGCTTTACCAAAGATCAAAAATACATTACCAGTATAAACATTATCCAAAATCTGAATAAAATCAGTAGGTTAATAAAAAAAATTAAATAAATTTAAACGTTACTCATAAAAAAAATTGTAAAAATTACAGTATTTATAACAATTTAATTAAAAAAAATGGAAATGAATAAAAAAAAAAACAAGCTGAGACAAAACTCTAATTGTATAACTCAAGTGCTTGCAATAACCAGACAAATCAAGACAGTCGTCGAAACAGCCCCATGAAGCTGCTTAACAGGAACACAATTACAACTCCGACAGAGCCATCATTACAACCATCTCGTCCTCAGAAAATCCGCTGCATTTCTTCAGATGTCGTTTGTACGGAATGCTACTCCAGCTGGATTTACACAGTGCCTCAAGGAGCAATTTTGAGATGACTTGTTGCTGTTAGGGAACCTGACTGGCGAAAATGACGCCATTCACCAGACGTCAACTCGCCAGCATTTAAAAACACAAATAAAGGATATATACCAAGGAACATCGACAATACGATTGTTATAACATACCCCTTCAGGTAATGAGCATATAAAGCAAAGATATTCATGAATAAAAAAATATAGAAAGGATTAATGTTGATAAAACACATATTACTATATTCCAGATCTACTTCAGTATAAATATATAATAAAGTCATTAGGTTACTAAAAAAAAAACAAATTCATTTAAACGTTACTGATAAAAGTAATTTGTACCATTACGTAATGTATATTCACTAATTATAAAAAATGGAAAATGAAAACAAATTATGTATTAATTGGCATCAATACTTGCAGAAATCGAACAGGTTTCTTTTGGGCTGATATAAGCCGAATTGGTAAACAATTAGCCTTCAGCACTCTTCCGAGATAGGGGGGTTACTTGTCCTTCTTTGCATGCATGGGAGGGAAAAAATAGAAACTGAACGAATGCCTTCACGCTCATTATATATATATCTCAAATTATATATGTTAGGCTTCAATGGGACGGGATGTTTTATATTTTATATTCTTTAATTTATATATATTATATACCAGCTGAGTTTGTCTTTGACACATCACTGCACAAAATTAAAAATCTGAACCAGTTGTATTCCATTAACACAAGATCACTGTTCCTAAATAACGGTTGTAACATGTGGTCCTAAAACAAATTATATCTGTGCCCTTACTAGCCAGAAATCGAACTTGTTTCTTTTGGGCTGATACCTGGGTGATGATCTGAACACTCTTCCGAGATTCTTGCTTTGCATTCCCCTTGATCTGCACGTGGTCATGCTGTTTCATTCATTCTTCATCGTTGTCCTGGATTATCTCCCTCCTGTCCGGGATTTTGTTTATTTTAGATTTTTAATTTCTCTATGAAATTACCAGCTGATGACTTTGACACGCAATTATCTTCATCATACCTGGACCAAGTCACAGCTACACACGGTTGTAGGATGTTCCTACAATCAACCTCAGTGTCTTTTTATCGTTATATGATGATCTGCAACTCTGTCCTTTCTAATTGATTCCCTTGTTGTCATTTTGGTCAGTGTTTGGCTTTTCTTCATCGCTGTCCTGGATTATTCCCTCCTGTCCATCTTTTTGTTTGTTTTCTTTATATGATGGCTATAATAGCACTCTCCTTGCTCGATTTGGTGCCCTGTCCAAAATAAGCAGTTATCACAGTTGTCACAAGGTGCAAAGTAAACTCAGCCCCTCTTCTCTCCTTTTATGGGTATTTTTTTCCTAGATACTCTATTTCTTATGTTATTTTAATAATTCTCAGCTAATATTATACATTTTTTCTAAATCTTCGGCGACGACAAGTTTTTGGAATAACCATCAACATCTTTTTCTTTATTCAGGTCTTTTGTCTTGGCGCCTTTCCCCTTAGCGGTGTTTGGTAGCCTTTGTGTGTGCCCTCCCTCACCTACCAGTGAGTGAGTCAGGTATTCCAGTCTATTGAAAGAAGCAAATAGATAATCCAGTTCCTGTCCACGTAAGGTTGGCTAAAAGCCCTGTGGGCCTAAATAATCAACCCTGTCTTTCTCCTATTCTAATTTCTCTCATGTGGCTCTGATACATGCGCATGTAACCATGTGCTGTATTGTGTGTCTTTTCTGTGTATGCTGTATATACTCTGTTTTGCTGCCTCCAAAACAACTTCCAATTTCTCTTTCTCCCCTCTATACTTTTCGAAGGAGTAACCTTCAAACATTTTTAACTATTTTTAGCCCAAGGCATCTTAATTTTTTACTGCCTCCTCCATCTCCAGCCTTTCCGTAAATCTATTCGCCAAAATGGGAGATAGGCTAGAACCCATGGCCATCACATTTTTCTGAATAAAATATCTATTCTCCCACATAACAAGGTTTATTCTTAAGGAGTGATTCCAGTAGTAGTTTCAAAAGTATTCGTTACATATACTGGTACATACCCTCTTCCAGTTGTTAAAAAAAAAAGAATAGGGAAGAGGGTATAAGTTTCATATAGATAAAAATGTATTTTTGAAACTACTGGAGGTATCCTTTAACATGAACGCGATCAAGACGGTGGATAAATATTTTATTCAGAAGAATGGGGTGGTCATGGGTTCTAGCGTACTGCCAATTTTGGCGAATATAATTATGGAATGGAATGGCTGGAGGTAACACCGAAGGGGGATTAAACAGACGACCTCGGTGACCAAGGAGAACAGCAGCAGTTGGGGATCAACGGGCACGACAACCCACAGATAAAAAAAAAAAAAAAAACATGGTGGGAGGAGCATATATATACCCTAGTGTATTTGTAATCCTCTTATTGTTTTGAAAGCTTGCAGCAAAGTCTTTAATACAGCGACCCAAAACGTGTCCTTTTCTGCGCAGGTAGGCCTTAGGTCGGATTATGACGTCAGAGTGTCCTACACCACTGTTTTACACACGCACACACACACACACACACATATATATATATATATACATATTATATATATATATATATATATATATATATATATATATATATACAAATATATATATATATATATATATATATATATATATATATATATATATATATTTATTTATTTATTTGTATATATATATATATATATATATATATATATATATATATATATATATATATATATATATATATATATATATATATATATATATATATATATACATACATATATATATATATATATATATATATATATATATATATATATATATATATATATATATATATTTATATGTTTAACTGAATCACGAAATAGTGGAATGTGATGAAATATATATAAAGGCAATGCCTAGAAGGAAAGTGAAACAGTTAGATGGGAAACATTTAGTGGTACTAGGCCTTTCGACTGTCCTTTACTTAGTGGCCAAGCATACTCTGCTGTTTCAGAATATAATTTATATATATATATATATATATATATATATATATATATATATATATATATATATATATATATATATATATATATATATATATATATATGTTACACCTACAGATTCATTTATTCCTTTCAAAATGCTCAAACGTGTTTTGGCCTATCTTTTAGAGGACTGGGTAACCATAACCCTCTCCTCTCTCTCTCTCTCGTACTCAGCACTCAATCTTTGCATCTCTCTCTCTCTCTCTAACATTATCCTCAAAATGGATACTCTAAGGAAACACAATCTTTCCTACATAAATAGATTTATTATCAAACAAACCCAACAAGTAATGAATTAACAAAGAAAAGATTAAAATGCATAATAAATGAATTATCAAGTCAAAAATAGTCTAATTCAAGATTTAATCTTACTCAGGCTAAAAAGCCTTTACACTCAAAACTCCCACACACTCCATCGTAGACATTATATGTCTTGTCTCAAAGTCAACCACACTTGAAATAACCACTAAACTGCAAAGATTGCAGTGTCCTTTTTCTATAACCACAGCAATCCCACAGACATCTGTTGAAAATCAAACAAATTTAATCTCCCACAAATACAGTAGACAACACATGTGATATAATAATGAAAGTCTAAAATGCATGGTTAATAAATGTCAAATCAGAACACAATAATTTAGAATACCAAAGTGACATAAATGTTTATGTCCAATTCTCCACACAAATTCAAAAGTGTCTTGCAATAAATCTAAATAATTTAGGAACAGTCCACACAGAAAAAGAGAAGTCTGGATTTACCTTAACTGCCGGTTGATTAAGAGATTGGAAACACACAAAGCCACGTCTGGAAGATATTTAAAGTCGCTTAGTTAATAATCAACCAGACCTAATTTTGGGCACAATTAGACACAATCCATTTTTCAACGCACGAACTTACAAACACGAACTGGCTTGCATACCAACTAATTTCGGTTCTTGCCTCACATATCATTTTAAGTCAATATTGTGTGTTCATCGAGCCAAAACAGCTGAATTAAATCGAACTATCTGCTGACTGCAATGATTTTGCAACTGTGATGAAAATTAAAAGTACCACCTTTGAAGCATCTCTTTCGTTTCATCACACTATGACTGAATATACACAGTAATTTAAAATCAAACACATTTCTTCTAATATATATATATATATATATATATATATATATATATATATATATATATATATATATATATATATATATATAGCAATATATACGGAGGCATTTAGGTAGTAGAAATGTGGTGTGGAAGGAAATGACTTGAACCAGCGTTTTCAAGTCCATTTACACAGTCTTCAACATATGCAACCATGAGTTCATTCTAATTGATTTGCAGCGCAGTGTTTTTTAGTGCCTTTCTCTCTCAGTGAGAAGAGAAGAGAAGAGAAGGCAAATGAAAAGGGAAATGAAGGATGAGTTTAGAAATATCTGTTGAAGGAAGAAATGCTGTGAGTAATTGTGCTCCAAAAATAGTAAATTGGTAAGAGGATTTACTGAAAATTTGTCACTAGAAAATTCAAATTGGTACTTTTGCCGCCGAAAATTGATAAAGTATTGCTAAACGGATTGATATAAACTAAACCCTTCCATGACATTTCAGATTTATTCTGAATATGAGGAAGTTTTGAGTTTTAAGTAACCCAAATTTTGTAGTTTATTTACTCCTATAATGACAAATAACCATTGTCAGAAAACAAAGAAAAGCCGATCATAGAATATTACAAAAGAATGAACAGTATCAAGGAGTGGTTAAAAAAAAAACTAAGGGAATAAGAGAGAAAGAAGTGAGTTCGATCCGGATTTTGAGATAATGATCTATATAAACACTGTTTAGCCATGTAAAATGACAAGGTCATCTATAGTTGAAGAAATCTGTCAAACCAAATGGTAGTTAAATGTGAGTGAGACAATAAAAGCGAGAAAGAATATTGCAGTTTTACTTGGTCAAATGATTAAAATTAAGATTCTTTATAAAAATTTCTTAATAAACAATTTTTCCTTTAAATTATGGAATGTAGGTAATACCCAAATGTTAATGCTGTGCATCTGTTTTTAAATCTTCGACCTGATTTTTCTAAGCCAGTGTAGGACCTCTTCCCGTTCCTCATCTTGAAAAAACGAAAGAATATGGATGTTTTGTGGATGTTCCTCCTCCTCCTTCCTCCTCTTCTCCTCTTCTTCCTTCTTCTTCTTCTTCTTCTGTTCTTCTTCTTCTTCTTCTTCTTTTACGAGCTTAATGGCGCACGTTATGCTGCGCGGGGCAGGAGGGTGGATGTATCATGTCTCCCCTACCCTCCCGATCGCCTACCTGCTCTGCTCCCACCCGGGGTCAACAAACAGGTTTGCAGGAGGAGGGTGGATGTGTCATGTCTCCCCTATCTCCCTATTTTTACATTTACCCCATCCCCACCCGGGGTCAACAAACAGGTTTGCAGGAGGAGGGTGGATGTGTCATGTCTCCCCTATCCTCCTGATCCCCTATTTACCCCGTCCCCATTTTGGGTTGAACAAACAGGTTTGCAGGAGGAGGGTGGATGTGTCATGTCTCCCTATCTCTATCCCCTACCTACCCCACCTCCACATTATTTGTGAACAAACACGTTTGCAGGAGGAGGGTGGATGTGTCATTATCTTTTACCCTCCCGATCCCCTACCTACCCTGTCCCCATCCGGGGAGGACAAACAAGATCCACTATCTTACAACTTATAGATATTTTATTATTTTATTATTATTATTATTATTATTATTATTATTATTATTATTATTGACTATTTCATTAGTTTTTTTTTTTCAAACCAACTTTCAGTGTTAATCTATAATCATATATAGGGCCCAATATCATTAACTCCATAAATCGGGGTTGTTTATGTTATTAATTTGCATATAAATCTGTATAATCATAACATTACACGGATATCAATTTTCATTACAAACTGAAAACAAGCATATGAATGTTTTTATTTGCACTGAAATTGTAAATATTCAAATATTTATTTTTATTCAATTAATATATCGTTTACATTCAGTTTTGATGTAGTGTACGGGGGCGGTCAATAAATCGATTGTCAATGTATATTATAATTCCTGATGATTTAGATATATACTTATTGGCTTTGTTTAGATTTTTCGATTTGCTAATAATCATTTCTTTGTCTATCTTCCCTCAACCCCGTTGTTATGTTCTCTTATTAGCACCTTCTAATATTCAAGAACCTATTAGAAAATATATTCATAATAACATTATACTACTGGACGTCTTTTTTCTAAAGAAATTTGGAGAAAACCGTAAAGCTCCAGACTTTTTTTTCCCTCTAGATTGAAAGTTGAAAAACTGCAGTGTATATATAACATTTTTATTCTCTTCAAAAAGGCCGGTAAGAGCTTTTGCGGGTTTGCTAACTTTTTGACGCCATATCAGAACTTTTTGACAGGATTCACAAAGTTTTTGACGCCAGTTGCTTCCTGAAGTAGCGATTTCGCATGAAAATAATGCGCTATAATAACAGAGAGAGAGAGAGATCCAAATAGAGAAAGAGAGAGAGAGAGCATCACAAATAAAAGTATATGTATATATATATATATATATATATATATATATATATATATATATATATATATATATATATATATATATATATATATATATATATATATATATATACATATATATACATATATATATATATATATATATATATATATATATATATATTTATATATATATATATATATATATATATATATATATATATATATATTTATATATATATATATATATATATATATATATATATATATATTTATATATATAATACATATTTATATATATATATATATATATATATTATATATATATATATATATATATATATATATATATTTATTTAGGCCAATACTTCCAAAAACGAAATCAATTTTACAACATAAAGTCACTCTATAAAAAGTTACTAAATGACTCCTTATTAGGTATTCTGTCTTTGATACAATTGTCACTTTTATCACATGCGGTCCTTTTGAATATTCTTTTCAGTTACACAAATGAAAATAGACTTTTCACTTATTAGTTGATATTATTATCAATCGTTTCCTGTTCAATAACATTCTCAAAGGATAGAAAACAAAGACAATGAATTTAGATTTGAAATGTTAACAGAACATTGTAGAAATTGCTTTAGCAATTATGATTAATTCAATGTTTTATATACCTTGTAGTGTTTCTCATTTTCTGCCTCTGATCTTTGATTCTATATTGCCAAAAAGCTAAAAGATAAATCAATGATTACTTAGGCGATATGGAAGTCCTCTTAATTCCTTCTGTTTTAGATTTCTTGACTTTTATTTCAAGGATTGTTCTCAGTATTTATTTAAAAAGTAATATGGCTCTCTATATCTTTCGAAAGTATAATGAATAAAATGACTGGGTCCTATCCAGTTTTCTAGTGCTCTGAAACTGTTATTTTTTTTCCCATTTAAGTGGTCCCAAAACTTGAATGTATCATTTTAAGTTCCTTCTTTTGTTAACAAAAAGGCGAATAGTTTTAACATTTTATAACGACAAAAGTTAAGAGAGCTACAAATATAAAGAAAGTTAAGTATACCTTAGTTTAACCAGACCACTGAGCTGATAAACTAGCTCTCCTAGAGAGGGCATTTGGCCTGAAGGATTAGATTTTTATTTTACGTGGCTAAGAACCAATTGGTTACCTAGCAACATTTTTACAGCTTATTGTGGAATTGAATTTACATTATACCGAGAAATGAATTTCAATCAAAGAAATAAACTCCTTTAATTCTTCATTGGCCTTTTGGAGACTCGAATTTGGCCTAGCAGAATTTTAGATGACAACTCTACCGATTCGTCCAACGAGGAACTACACAAATATAAAGAAATGGGAGAAATCTGATAAG
The DNA here is from genome assembly GCF_040412425.1 of Macrobrachium rosenbergii. Taxonomy (NCBI): domain Eukaryota; kingdom Metazoa; phylum Arthropoda; class Malacostraca; order Decapoda; family Palaemonidae; genus Macrobrachium; species Macrobrachium rosenbergii. The sequence goes on along the minus strand of NC_089789.1, from coordinate 1,791,611 downwards.
TACAAAATGTTAAAATCGAAAAAAAAATCTAGGGACTATCTTATAGCATCGATGTTATAGCTTAAAGGATTAAAGAAAATGCTATCTCGAAAATACTAAGTCTTCGACTTAATTAGGTCTACTGAAAAAGAACCAATGTGAAATATTATTTGCCTTTGATGCTGCCCAGACGAGGATAATTATAATATGGCTTCAAATTTCTGAAGCTTAAAAATTATCCATAATCTTTACTTTTATGATAAAATTTCAGCCAAGATTGTCTAAATCGAGCGATTTTTTTCCATCATAAGCATTTAAATGTAACAAATTAAAGGGCAAAAAGTTCAATAGTTTCAAAAAGCCTTGTGCAACCAGTTTCTCTCTTTCTCCAGAGATACAAGACACTTGCCCTCTCATCACAAACACAACTAATAATACTGCAAAGATTTTCAATGATCATTTCAATACGTTTTGGCCAATCAAAATTTTTAACTCTACAAGCCACTTAATAATAATAATAATAATAATAATAATAATAATAATAATAATAATAATAATAATAATAATAATAATAATAATATTATTATTATTAGGTCTGGTTTATTATTAATTATTATTATTATTATTTTTTACTGACTGGATATGTAACAGAACTAAAGGAAAATCGAATGATGATATTTGTTTATCTCAAGTTTCTCTTGGAAAGTTTTATGCTGTACGCTATGTAACATGGGGATATACTGTATTTTTATTTAAAAAAACTAGGAACAAGCAGATGGAAAATTCTTTATTTTGTATTTCATGTTAAGCATTATCTACCAATTCTGTTAGATGCAAGTCATTAGATTTATGTTAGCTTTTATGAAAATTAGGTTGTGGAGACCAATTTCAATTGTTCGCGTGTCTCAGACAGAAAAGCTGAAACAACTTTGACTATTTAAAGATTTAAAGTCACCATGTCAGCATCAAAGATATTGTAGAAAATCAACATGTTTATGTTACGTGACCTGGTCGCGTGAATCTCACACACACACATACAAACACACACACGCGACAGCGCGCCCGCGCGCGCACTGACATACGCACACTATAATTTATAGTGACGCTTCTGCAAGATGATAGATTACTAGTACTATCTGGCGCCACCTGTGGTGAATGACGTCAGTATCACGTGACGCGGTTTCCATTTTGGAAAGAAAGACACTAAAAATAACTTCCTCTCCGGAACGTGTGATGGAAAACTGGTCATATTAAACGTGTATCGTCTACGCATGCATGCAAATAAAAGCTGGTTCAATTCATGTTAAGGTAATCAGGCCATAATTTGCAAAAAACGGATAACTTTAAGAATTGTTTATGCTCTCATATTTTTTGGCAGCCCGCCTAGGCATTTGCAGTGTTAATTTTTAGCCTAATCTTCACTGTGTTAACTTCATTACAATGAAAGGATTTATGACGACGATACATATTCCCCCTTTTAAATTAAAATAAATTTGTGATGCAGACTATTAATGTACTGTACTGTACATGCATACCAGTGCAGTTAATTTTTCCTGTTTATCTTTCAGCTGCATTGCGACAGCTTACTTCGTTTTCTAGCAATTTTTCTTGAGAATAGAGAGATCAACTTGATAGAAAATATTCTAGCACTTTACAGGTTTTCTGAAGAGTCAGAGAGTGCTGTAAATCTTTTGTTTAAGTCTGTGATATTCTCATTGAAGAAAATGGACGATACTTATTTTTTCCTCTGTGACAGTTCTCTAATAATTTCATGTGTACTTTAAGTATCTTTTAAGTACTTTATTTTAAAAGAAATAAAAGGGGTGAAGATTTTGTAAATGCACAGTAACCTACTCATAGGTTAATCTAGAAATTTTTTATTATCATCGCTAGTTTAAACAGATTGAAATGTCGAAATAAATTTCTTCATTTTAGTTTCAAAAGTGTTATATAGAAGCCATTAAGCTGTTACAAAGACTTTTACTTCTCCTGCCGAGAGGGCAAGTCTTTTTGAATAGCCAGTGACACAAGCTTTCCATATCTCCAGACTTTTTCTTGGTGGTCATTAATATATACAGTATATGTATTCGTTCGGTATCGTTTGATCAGTTTCCTATATTTATTTATGGGAGAGTGTCTTGCAGCTTCCCAGTCATCGTTTGAAGTTGGGTCATTGTTTACAACCTGCTTCCCAAATTTGGCGTGGTCCTGCACCTTCCCTCTAGCTAAACCTCTCTCCCTCAAGATATCATCATTGGTGTCGTTCATTCACCTTAGCTTTAGCTTTCATCTCCCCTCTCCTTAATAATTTAACCTCTTCTGATATAACCATAACATTTTAATATCCATTTTGTTGTTACTGTCATGATCACATTTTTTTTTATCCTGTCTTTGTTGTTGCCACATTCACTTCAACATCCTCTTGTCGGGCAGATCCAGTTTTTTTTCTACACTGAGTTTTTATTGAACATAACTCCCAGTATATTTTTAATGTTGATCCTCAATATCCGAGTTAACACTAGTGTTTTCATTTTCTCCTAAGCATATTGAATTCTGCATTCTAATTCCGAATGCATTTCAGGTACTCAGGCTTCTTCATCTTCCTAGTGGATGGATGTATGATATTTAGGGCAAAAGCCCAGGCACTGGGGCCAACAAGGCCATTCAGCGCCGTAATGGAGAGAAAATAAATTATGTTAAAGTTATGAATTCATGAAGGAAATGATTAATAAATAAAATGAAGTGATGTGACCAATAAATAAGGGTATGAAGTTTAATGAATGATGTGAGATATACATAAAAAATTTAATGTCATTAAAATTCTCCGTGATGTAATATATATATTAAATAAATTCAATATCGTTAAAAAGTTTAACAGACTTTAAAAAAGAGATGATAGCAGAAATATTTGCTTCGTCTCCCAAAATATCAGACAGGGATTTACCCTGAAAATATCTTTCTCTTTGGTTAAATTATCTGGGGCAGACCACCAGAGTGTGCTCCACTGTTAGTGTCTCGTCACAGTAAGCACACTCTGGAGGGCTGCTTCCTTCTAAAATAAACTGATGGGTTAGACGAGTGTGCCCAATCCTTAATCTCGTTAAAATAACCTCTGTTCGTCTGTCAAGCTGGAATGACGAAGACCACGGTAGTATATTATCCCTAATATTTCTATATTTCTTATTATTGGCAAGAAGAGGAGAAGTCCACCTTTCTTGCCATTTGTTTTAAAACATAAGATCTAATGGGACCTTTTAGGTCTGTATGAGGCACTTTTCTGAAAGAGGTTTCTGATAAAACACTAGCAGCTTTCGCTTCCCTGTCTGCCATCTCGTTTCCGCGAATCCCCACGTGAGAAGGGACCCAACAGAAAGAGACTGATTTACGTCGACAATATATACGAAAAAGCCACTCCTGAACTTTTTGAATTAATGGATGAAAGCTATTAAATTTTTAATAGCTTCTAAGGTGCTTCTAGAGTCTGAGTATATGACAAAATTAGAGTCACTACTTTGAAAAACTAAATCTAGGGCAGAGACTACGGCTGTTAATTCGGCAGTAAATATTGATGCAGAGTCAGGTAATTTAGCTGTGTACGCTGTATCACCAAGGATAACAGCGCAACCAACACCACTATCTGACTTTGATCCATCTGTATAGATTTTTGTAAAATTAGTATAGGTAACATCGTGCTCTAAGAATTTTCCCTAATCTCTTCTTCAGTGCAGTCCTTTTTGTTAAACAGTTTCTTACATATTGATGCTTCTGGGATAAGCCATGGAGGATTTACAGGATATTCTACTTCCAGGACTTTCTGGGATTTAAGATGATTATTCCTAACATCCTCATTCAGTCGAATTTGGAATGGTTTAGAAGCTCTTGTACCAGAAAAACTTCGAGAGTCTGTTTCCTTTAGTGCTTGAAAGGAGGGATTTTTGGGAGCACTTTTCATTCTAGCCATGTATCGCAACCCTAGCTCTTGCCTTCTTAGATCAAGGGGAAAATGATCTGTGTCGACATATATGCTTTCAACAGGCGAAGTTCTAAAAGCCCCTGAGCATATTCTCAACCCCATGTTGTGTACAACATCCAGTTCCTTTAGCTTGGTTTTACAGGCTGAGGAATAAATCTGACAGCCATAGTCTAGCTTAGATCGACACAGAGAGTCATATAGCCTCAGAAGGGATTTCTTATCAGCCCCCCAACTAAATCCAGAGACAACCTTTAAAATATTCATAGATTGTTTAACATTAAACTTTAGGGCATTTATGTGGCTAGCCCATGTTAATTTATGGTCAATAGTCATCCCCAGAAATTTAACTTCTCTCGTAAGGAAGGATGGACCCTTTTAAACTAAGTGTGGGAACCTCTTCCACACGCCGGCACCTGGTGAATCTTACTGCAACTGTTTTGGAAGAGGAGAATTTGAAACCATTCTCATCAGCCCACTTAGTAATAGCATTAATAGACCTTTGCAAATGTTTACATACAGACAAGGAATCATATCCTGTGCAGTATATTGCAAGGTCATCGACAAAAAGCGAGCATTTAACAGGGGCGAGATTTTTTCAACCACACTATTTATTGCCACTGAAAAAAGTGTTACACTTAAAACGCTTCCTTGGGGAACTCCTTCCTCCTGCATAAAAGGTTGGGAGAAGGAGTTTCCCACTCTTACCTTAAAAAGTCTGTCTGTTAAAAAGGAATATATAAACCTGATCATTCTTCCACATATGCCCATCTTGTGCAATTGTTTCATGATGCCAATTCTCCAGGTAGTGTCATATGCTTTCTCCAAGTCAAAAAAATATGCCAATGGTCTGACATTGTTTGGCGAATCCTTGCTGGATTTGGTTGGTCAGCCTCAGCAGGGGATCAAGGGTGGAGCGTTTTTTCTGAAACCAAATTGAAATGGCGATAGTAATCCTTTGGTTTCCAGGTGCCAAACTAGTCTAGTATTTATCATTTTCTCCATCAGCTTACATACACAGCTGGTAAGAGCTATTGGTCTATAGCTGGTGGCTTGGGAAGCATCTTTATTAGGCTTTTTAATAGGGACAATTATGGATATTTTCCAGTCCTTGGGTAAAATTCCAGTTTCCCATATTTTGTTTATAATCTTCAGTAAATATTTTTTGGCATCATCTGGGAGGTGTTTCAGCATTTCATATATGATTGTATCCTCACCTGGAGCTGTGGATTCACTTGAGGAGAGCGCCTCACGAAGTTCTCTTTGGGAAAATTTGTAGTTGTATGGTTCAGATTTTCCCGAATCAAACTTCAGACACATTTCAGAATTCCTAATTCTTTGAAATTCTGGAGAATAATTGTTAGGGCTGGAAACTTTAGAAAAGTGTTTTCCCTAGCTCATTGGCAACTTCAGTGGGCTCTGTGATTAGAGTGTCATTTATTTTTAATGAGGGTAATGGTGACGCAACAAATTTTCCACTCAGTTTCCTTATTTTGCGCCACACCACTCTTCAGTGGGGTCTTGGAGTTTATTCCATTAATATAGTAAAGCCAACATTCTCTTTTGGCTTTCTTATAAAAGCGCCGCTGCTTGGCTAAAGCACGTTTGTAGATTAATTTAGACTGAGGGGAGCCACTAGTTTTGTAACGTCTGTAGCACTTCCTAGTCACTTTTCTCAGAATACCACATGTCTTATTCCACCAGGGAACTGCAGGTCTACGAGGTTTGCCTTTTGTTTTTGGAATCGAGCCTTCAGCACTCTTCAAAGTAGATTCAATAAAGTAATCATAGGCATCTAGATGAGAATGAAAGGACTCAAACTCCTATCTAGATTGACACCCTTACTGAATTTATCCCAGTCTGCGTCCTCTACCTTCCACTTAGGTAAAACTTCAGATGGAGCATTCAGAGCATATTTCAAATGGATCGGGTAGTGATCACTTCCATTTAAATCTTCATTAACAGACCAATTAAAATCAAGGTGGATACTAGTTGAAGAAATACTAAGGTCCAGTGCAGATAAATGATTATCGTGAATGTTGTGGAAAGTCATTGACCCATTATTATATAGGGTAACATCATTCCTGTCAATAAGGTCTTCGATTAATTTCCTCTTACTGTCTAAAAACCGACTTCCCCAAAGGGGGTTGTGGGCATTAAAATCACCTAGAAGTAAAGGAACTGGAAGTTGGTCAATTAACGACTGAATATCTCCAATGTTAAAAGCAAAGTTTGGTGGAAGGTATAATGAGCAGATTGTTATCCTCTTTTCCAAAATGACTGAAACAGCGACAGCTTGTAGTGTTGTATTTAATTGTACTGTGGAGTGCTGTAGAGATTTATTAATAATAATTGCAGCACTTCCATGGGCACGATCACCAGTTGGGGATATGTGATTTATATATTGAATAATTTAGTCCAGGATTATGATCAGAGTTGCCTAACATTGTTTCCTGTAGGCATATAATCTCTGGATTGAATTCAAGCATTAAAACTTTAAGGTCTTCTGTACGGGCTCTGAGACCTTTACAGTTCCACTGAAGGATATCGAGCAAGAATGCTAAGGTGGTAAAATGTGCTACTTCCCACTCCTTGGAGGGGAAGTACTGTCCTAGGGTGGAGAGGAAATTCTCCTTTATAAGAGATTGTTTTCTTAATCCCTTTTCATCTGAATTGGAGTTCAGGGTCTTTGGTTGATCTTCATATTTTTTATTATGAACCTGATGTTCAGAATTACTACTGTGGTTCTGTGCACCACTAATCCTATTTGTCTTAGGGCGGCAAGACTGAATTGAACTCAGATGTTTTTGTTCTGAAACTACTTTTGGAACCACCTTTCTAGGAGGAGAGATCTCTTCCAAAACACTGAACCCATTTGAAGTTTTTATTATAAAATTATCATTATTTGGGGAAGTATTTCTTGTGCGTTTCTTGGTAGTTGCAACTGTAGTTTTATTATTATTTTTGTTTGTGGCTGTGGCGATTGATGGCTCTGAACTAGCTCTATCTAATTGGGATTGTTCCTTTAGCTTATTTTTGTTTGAAGTATTTTCAGAACATTTTCCTGAATTATTGGCCGATTTTGGCACCCTTATTTTTGGAGATGAATCGACAGCTGTCGTAGAGGTGCATTTGATCGAAGATAAATTTTCTGTGCTTTTGGAAGTACAATTTTTGGTATTGGACTTCAAAGCACTTGCCGACGAAAAAGTTTCTGACCAGTTTGGAGATTTTCATTATTATTTATAGTTCGAGAAATAGCAGGTTTGTGATATCTACTATTAGACGCAGTTATTGGTGGCCTTACATTGCTGGAAGTTTTCATAAGTTTTATTACAGAAGCATACGTAGAGTTGGCACTTTTGTTTGCCCCCATTACCATGCACTTTGCTTCACTAATGCTGATATGTTCGTTATCTGCCACTGCCAACACTTCTTGTTCAAATTTATATCTGGGACAAGCCCTAGAATTTGGAGTGTGATCACCCTTACAAAGAAAACAGTATCTGGCTGCTTCGCAATCGTCAAAATTATCGTGCTCTGCAGAGCACACAGGACATCTTTTATTGTTATCGCAAGAGTTTTGAATGTGGCCATATTCAGAGCATTTGTGACACTGTTTAGGGTTTCTTTTATATTTTTTAACCTGCATCCTCTCATGGCCAACAATGATGGTATCAGGTAGGTAATTGGAAGAAAATGTTAAAAGGATAGCTGCATCCCCACCCAGTTTTTTTACATGAGATACACAAGGAGGGCATCGATGGAGAATCTCCTCATCTTTAAAAACATGCAAGTCTTTTGAGTAAACTACCCCTTTCAGTGTGTTAAAGAATCTGTGAGATGAAATGATTCAATATTTCCACTTTCAGGAGGTTTAAAGTTAGATAACAGAACTGCTTGAGTCTCATTTCCAGCTTTTATTAAAAGGTTCTTTCCATACCGTTTCAAATTTCCAATGGGAATGGAACCAACTTTGCTCTCAATGCATTCAGCAGCTTTTACTAAATTCTTCCCTCCCTCCTTGTAGACAGCAACATGCCATAAAGGGGAGGAAGAGCTCTGGTACATGGGGCTGGTCCATGTTCTTCAGTCTTTGGAATAAAGTCAAATGGCTCATCATTTAAGTTTTTCACTGAAAACACTTTCGTGCTGAGAACTGAGTCATTTAGAATGTGGCCATGGAGTCTTTGTTGTGCCTCACTAGCTTCCAAGGGAGAGGAAAATTTAACAAAAGCAGAAAATGACTGCTTATCTTTTTCTAGAATTAATTTAATTCTTTCCACTTTGCCAAATTGTTTTACTACACTGTATAAACATTCATAATCTAATGACAAGCTTACATTAGTGCAATAAAGGACCCTATTATTTGAATCAAATCCACCAGATTTATTAACACCCTGGTGTCTCAGTGTTTGGTTCTGTCCAACAGCCAAGCTCATATCCATGATCATGCCACAAGTCGTTGCCAGTGCTGTTAAGTCGTCGGATCCAGGGGAGGGAGAACTAATAGCCAAATCCATAAATTCAAACCAGTCCCATGCAAAAGTCCAAAAAGTACACACCCGACACCCAAGAGCCCCCGCACAGACCCCAACAGCATATCAGGGACAAACTGGGCAGCTCACTGCCCAGCTTCCCCACCCCAACACACTCCCAAAGTCTGCGAAGAGACCCCAAGATGCCAAGCACACACAAACTGGTTCATCCACCCACCCAAAACTGCTTGGTCATATCAAGAAAGTATCGTAGATCAGTCAGGTATTCGCATTCTCCACCAATGGCACAAGTGAGAGTTGACTCCCAACAGTCCACCCCATACCCTACCCTTTCAGGATAGCACCAGTACGCTTGCAGTGGCCCAGGTATAAGCCAATCCACCTGTTGGGAGTTCTGCCCCCACTAATGGGGACTGACTCCCCACTCCAACCGTACTGGTGGGCTTCCGGACAAAAGCCAGGAGTCCCACCTCCAAAAACCAGCCCCCCCTGGATTCCGATGGGCTGATCCCCAGAGATGGTTCCGCCCTCAAGATAGCAATGGGAAAAATCCCATCACCATCTCTTAGGTCCAAACTATCCTGGTTGACGATTCAACCACCACAACCCCACAATTAGCTTCGAATGTGAACCCCTTCCAAAAACGATCCCTTCTCAGACTCACCTAAGCAGTAAAATTTTGCGAATGTGGAAATGTCCATGCCATTTAAACCAAAAACTATGTAGGATGATTCGTCAGGACCCGGGCCCAAAGGCCAGGGTCCCTTAGCCCCTCACCTCATCAAGGCGTCCTACTCGAGGGGCTTCCTAGTGTTAAGTTCTTTGGATGACTCTTCCCACTCGCAATTCCTTCTTTGATTAGTCCTCCTGAGTACTTCCAGTACGATATCATCTACAGGGGCATATACCACAATGAGTGACTCCCTGCTCAACGAGATCACATGCGAGATCAGATAAAACAATTAAAAATGATTTTGAAGTTTCTTCATAGCAACGAGTTTTCTGTGCAGCGTATAATCAAGGCCACCGTAAAATAGATCTATCTTTCATGGTCTCACCCCATATAATGCTGTACGAGCTGCGTCCCATTAAAAATTTAACCACTGGCCGGTGGTGGCCAGGCCTATATCCTTGCCAGATGCACGATTATGGCTAACTTTAACCTTAATAAAATAAAACCACTGAGGCAGAGAGGCTGCAGTTTGGTATGTTTGATGATTTTGGGGTGGATGATCAACATACCAATTTGCAGCCCTGGAGGCTCAGTAGTTTTTAAGATCTGGGGCGGACAGAAAAAGTGCAGACGGACAGTCACAAAAGTTTTCTTTTACAAAAAAAAAAAAAAAATCAAGGATTAGAGAGAATCATTGAGTAGTTCATTAATCTGGCACATGTTATTACTCCTAACTAGAATTTCTGCTGTCATATATTTTTTGGATAATTGTCACATACTTTTTGGTTGTTATTTTTCTCTAACATACCTTTGGGAAACTGGAGTTGGTAATCTAATACATAAATGTTCATGCTCTATAACATTCATAAAAAGTGTTTCTCTTCTTATATTTGTAACTTAGTTACTTATTGTGTCAGTGCCAAAACTTTGCATCTGTGTGTCAAACATGAGGCTACATGTTCATTACATTGTTAATTTACCTTTTCAATTCCTTAGCCCTCTATTGTCGCATATTTCTATTCTTAGACTTTTTGCTTGTTTCCTGAGTATCATCTGGATCCATTACCTTCCCATTCTTCATTCTCTTCAGCGATTTTTCCTTCTCATCTACTTCTTGGTGGTGTTAATCCTTCATTTGTTAATTCATCCTTTAACATAGTCTGGGTATCCTCCTTTTCAGCAGTCCATCGGAGCATTTTGGAATGGCCCGTTCTTTACCTATTCAGGCTGCAAATAACCTTTTTCACCCTTTATTTGCTTCTGGGTGAAATGACTTCCAGAATGCTTTGATTTTGGGTGGAATCCACTAACAGATGAACCTGCCTCTGGGTGAAATCCCTTGCAGATTGCCATGATATTGGGTGAAATTCCTTACAGATATGTTACCTTGCTTTTGGGTGAAATTCCTTGCAGATTTACTTCATTTTGTCTGGTCCCTAAAGATAAACTTGCCTCTCAGTTAGATCACCTGCGAATTATCTTGATTTTTGATAAAATCCTTTACAGATATTTCAACTTGCTTTTAGGTGGAATCCCTTGCACATTGGCCTAATTTTGATTGGAATCCCATGCAGATCGGCTGGTTTTTGGGGTAAAATCCCCCAGAAATCATCTTGATTATGTGTTGAATCCTTGCAGTTTAGCTTTATTTTTAGTGAAACCTCTTGCGGTTCAGCTTGACTTTAGGACAGATTCCTTGTGTCCTAATTCTTAGCTCTGGCTACTTCTGAGTAACCTTTTCTATATAACTTTGTCTCTCCTTAGGTGCTGTTATATTTACAAATACTTCTAGCAATGCATGCCGTTGGGTTTTTGGCACTGCTCTCCGAGTCTTGTATTTGGTTGCTTATGATTTCATCTTCTTCTGATTTAATTGTTCATTCCTCTTCTCCTCTTGTTTATTTTTAACCGTACTGAAGTGTATGTTAGGATTTCAAACATTTAGAAGGTTGGATATCAGCGATCCATAAATTGTTATGCATGTCTAATTTCTTTCCTTCTTTTTTCACTGCATATCTGTTATATTCCTTTTAATCTCTCTCATCTGCCTGTCGTCTTCTTGTTGCTACTTTCTTATATGCGCCACATTAGGGCGTTCAATTGCTTCTCCCATCGGCCTTTGCAGAAGGAAACCCGACAGATACACACTCATCTGCATCCTCACCAACCGACATAAAATATTGGGAGAACCAAATTGCTTTATTCATGCCGTTCATGAATCACCAGCTGTCGCCCGGACTCTCCTAATTAAGGCTCAGATGAAGATGGTAAAGGCAGATGATATGACTTCCAAAAATATGATTCGTAATTACTTTTTTCGTATTTTCATTAGTTTCTTCAGTTTATCTCTTCTAGGCTCAACATTACACAGATTATGGGATCCTTTCCGGGTTGGGGATAGGAATTATTATAGATTTACGCCATTCATCTGGAAATAAATTTTGAGGCCATAAATGACTATAAAACTCTAATAAGTATGACTCTGCCAAAGGTGCTAAAGTGGCAGATCATCTCAAAACAAATATTGTCATCTCCAGGAGCGGATTTATTGCTGTTCGAGAGAGCATATTCCAACTCTGACATACTAAATATTCTATTATAATATATATCTTCTGTTTCAAAATTTATTGTTGTTAATTCTATTTTATTTTTTTTTGTGCAGAAGTGTTCATCTAAATTCTTATCACTGCTTACTTACATTTGCTAAATTTTCTCCCATTATATTACTTATTTCTTTTGGATCAAGTGTTCTTTTCCCATCTTTTAATATGGCATGTCTAGGTGGTTTGACATGGGCACCATTTATTTTCCAGAATTTTTCCCATATTTTTGTATGGGAGTATTATTAGAGATATTTGGTATGTATTTCCTCCATGAAATGATTCTTCCTTCAATTACTTTTTTTTTTTTTATTTTGCAGATATTTTGATATATACAGGTTTTAATGTATCAATTTCTAGTAATAATACAGTCACTTTTAGTAAAGTTCTTTCTAATTTTGGTAATATTTTATTCATTTTTATTCGTCTCCCTATTAAGTGTTTTATATTTATTAATTCTGTTAACTCATCAGACCACCAGGGAACTTTGTGTTTTGTTGGATGGGGTTTTGACTTTGGTATTGCTTTATCAGCAGCATTTTTAATGGAATCAACAAGAAATTTATTAGTTTCATTATGGTCTTTTAAATATTCAAATGGTGGGATATTTCTAGTGTGCATTTCATATCGCTCCCAATCTGCTTTATAAATGTTATAGTGAGGGACATGTTTTGCAGGATTATTTTGCAATAAGGAAATTAATATTGGGAAATGATCACTGGTGTGCAAGTATTCCAATCCAATCTGTCAACTATGCTTGTTGTACATAAAGTTAAGTCTACTGAGGAAAATGTTCCATGTGCTTTTGAAAAATATATGCTAATTTCTTTATCATTTATACAGCGCATGTCGTTTGAATCCATGAACTCTTCTATTTTTTACTACCTGTTCTATTTGAGTTTGTACAATGACAGTCCCATATTGGGTTGTGAGCGTTAAAATCACCTACCATTAATGTAGGTTCCTTGGTATTGTTAAGTAAATCTTTAAGTTTATCAATGTAACTTTTATTAGGTTGGTTATATAAGTTATAAATTATTTAATTATCGTTTTTTATTCGTATTTTAATACTTGATATTTGCAAGTCAGTAAAATTTACAGGTACTCTGTCATAACATACTTTGTTATGTACATATATAGCAGTGCCTAAATTTCCTCCTTCTTCTCTAGATGTAGATACTAAGGTATATTTACCTATTGTTGGTATTGTTTTGTTGACATGTTGTAAGCATATTATCACTGGCTCATATTCCTTTAGTAATCGTTGTATTTCTCCCAAATGTAATCTGGTCTGTAGACCATTTACGTTCCATTGTATAATATAATTATTGAAAGTATAACGTTAGTGTGTTCAAGCGTTATTTTCTTTTTGTGGACCATCAATTTGCATTTTTTTTCTAAAATCTTATTTACAATATTTATTTGTTTTTCTTTATAAAACATTGTGTCCAATACACATACAGTCCTTTTCGTGAGTGTCCAAACTAGTAGTTTCTTTGTTTCTGTACCTTATAAAATTTCGTATAGTGTTTGTTAAACTGTCCTTTGTTATGCTTTCGTTTTTGTTGCACAGTTCAATGAAACATTCATTAAATCCAAATGTGTTTTCGTGTTTCGTTTTTTCATTTACTCTGGCTGCACCTATTGTTGCTGATGGAGTAATCTCTTCTTCCATCACATAATCATTCTTGTCAATGGTTTGTTCCTCTACTATTTCTTTGATGCTCTGGGTATCTGTTTCTATTGGTTTTATTATTACTTTAGGAGACAAAGGTATATTCTTATTTTTTGGTTTATGTTCTTTCTTGGGGTCTCCTGCCTTTATTTTAATGGATGTATCTCTAATAATAGTTGGTTTTTTGTTGGTCTTGGGTGGAGTTCTCTCTAAAGGCCTCTTTTTTTTTCTTTAGTTTCTAATTCATCATAACTATCTTCTAATATTTCTGTGGTGCTTGTATTGTCTTCTAGTGATTCCATTTCTCTTAATATCTCAAATGAATTTGAGCAAAGATTTGTATACATTTCTTGGTCCTTTGCTATATTAGTTTCATCTTGCAAAGTGGTTATTTTTCTTTGAGATTGATCTATCAGGGTTTTGTTACTCTTATTTATTTCTATTTTTGTTTCTTTGTTTGATCTTATTACTGCAGAAAAAGTCCGTTTCTGAGCGGGATCGTGCATTCCTCTAACCTTTAATTCTAATATGGCCTCTTTTATAGGCATTCCTGTCCTTTCCTGAAGTAATTTCAATTCTGTATTGTATGTATAATACATACACTCCTTAGATCTTGCATGGTGATTCTGTCCACAGTTCACACATTTTGGTTCACGACACCTCCACTGTGTGGCATGTTTGTCAGGTCCACAGTATGCACATACAGATGTATTACAACAAATTTTCCTTTGGCACTGTAGTGGTTTTGGAACATACGGTCTCAGTTCTCTGCTTTGGCCCAAGATTTTAATTTTTAAGGGTAATTCATGGCCTTCAAATTTTATCTTTGCTATTTTTAGTGGTTTTTCATTACTCTGTCTACTAGCTATGTTGTAAATTTCGCAGTCTTGTATATTGTTGTAACTTTTTTTTAAGGGAATCTAGCAATATTTTCTTTTCTATTGGTTCATCATTATCAGGGAGTACTATGGTACCCTGTACACTGTTCATATTGTCATGTTTTTTAATATGTACTTTTACAATGTCAATATTTTTTATATTTAAGTAATTTTCTGATTGATTTCTTGTTGTGGTTTCTATCAACCACATCTGTTCTTTTACTTGTCTGAATGACATTTCAGTAGTTGAATGTCGATTCAATAGGAAGTTTTCTAATTTCAATGCTGATATTTTTTCTCTGTTTCTGAGGTCAGGAATCTTGACCAACTTCCACTCCCAAAGAGGGAGTCGAAGTGGGTCAAGGTTGGGTAAAGATATTTGTTTTTTTTTTTTTTAGTTTGTTTTTCATTGGAGCATAGGGCTCCACTGTAATTACGTTCGTATTTTTTTCTGATTTTCCAGAGAGAGGTCAGAGGAGGTTCCTGTGGTTGTCAACTGTGCAGAGTCGCTACTATCAAAGGGTCCAGGGTACTTAAATCTTTAATACAACTGAGCATTAAGATTAAAGTAAATTATAAAAAAAATAAAAACCTGAAAACCTTAAAAAGATATCATCAGCCTTTCACGGGATTTATTCTTCCACCTATGGCACAAGTGAGAACCAACTCCCAAATGTCCACGTCCCTACCCTACCCCATAGGGGATGGCACAACATGATTATAGTGACCCAAGTGTAAGCCAAACCTGCTTGCTAGGACTGAGAGTATTTCAAGAATACAATCGTCCCCACCCTAATCATATCATGGGCAAACCGGATAGAATGCCGAGAGTCCTATCCCTAGAACCAGACCCCCTGAATCCATGGTCTAGCAGGAAAAGAATAGTTCCGCCTCTGAGCTATCAATCTGATAACTCTCAGGTCTGAACATTATCGGGCAGTTGATGGTCCTACCACAGTTCTCACTATTTAACTTCGGATATAAACCCATTCCCAGCTATGATATCTTTTCCTATTTATCAGGTCTAATAAATTTTAGTAACAGTGGAAAATTCCACATAATTTAATCCAAACAAATATATAATGCTACATGGGACTCTTGGACTTAAACCTGGGAACAGATTCCTGGGGTTCAAAAGCCCCCCTCACCACGTCAAGGTGGTCCCAAGTTGAGGGGGTGGACTGTAGATGAGCCAGAACAATGGCTCGAAGAGATCGAGTTCCTCTTTGAGACGTATGATGTTGGCCCGGCTGAGAGGGCCTTATTGCTCACCAAGCGCTGGACAGGGATCAACGAGGAGACATGGCTGCCGTCCGTGAGGCCACCGCCAAGGCGTATGAAATTACTCCTGAGAGGTGGAGACAACGATTCCGAGGTACGGCCAAGAACGTCGGCTGGTTCTGGACAGAATGGGCCTGTCACAAGACTTAGGCTTGGACCTGCTGGTTCGAATCTATGCAGTGCAACACCTTCGAGGATTTGTTCAACCGGACCATGCTGGAGGACCTCTTCCAGTGTGTGCCTGCGCCTCTAGCTGTGTATCTTAGTGACAAACAGCCAGCCACTCTCAAGGAAGCCTGCTGCTTAAGTGATGCCTAGGAGACGTGCAACCCATCCCACAGCACCTTGCAATGCTGAATAGTGCCACCCGGACACCTCTCAGGCTCAAATCGCCCACGGAACGGACCACCTAAACCTCTGTGCACCATCTGTAAGAAGTACGGCCATGCTGAAGCAGAGTGCCACTACAGGGAAAATAACCATCAGGGCAACCACCATCGGTAGCCCACCACTCCTCCTCTCCTTCTAATTCCGCACCACCTTCCCAGCACACCGTCACTGCCGGGAGATCATCCTGTCACAGGGGGCCCTGCCGAGACTCTGGAGCTTCAGGGCACTCTTCTTCCGGGTATCCTGGATGCCAAAAAAAATGTGGGCGCTCCCAGGCACGTCAACCTGACAAGTGCCACAGCCTCCTTGGCTGAGCTGCCGGAGAGAACTCACCCTGAGAGGGTCTGGACACGGTCCATCTCAGTGGCTTCTCTGGATGGTTCTAGCCCACCAGTGCACCTGCCAACTACTGCCGACACTGGGTGGACAAACAATCCTTGACAGTCCCCACAGTCGAACTAAGGGTGATCGCCCCTTGGAGCAACAAAATTCACTGCCTTGGCATCGTCAAGCGTATTCAGCACGGACTGGAATTCCTGTTTGGACGAGACATCCTCTGGGGATGTTCCACCCCCACGCCACTCTGTCACCTGACTGCTTCCACCGGTGAGTCTTCATTAACCTCTTCTGATCGGGACACAGCCTCTGTGACAGCTGTGCCACCGTCAGCCAAACCTTCCATTCGCCCAAGAGCGACATTACGCAACCCACATCAAACCCATTCCAGGCCTAGTCCGCAGATCTTGCGACCGGACGGCCACCTAAAAACTCCTAACTCATCACGAAGGGATATCGCCAACTACCGCTGCAGCGCCTGCAACATAAGAGGGCACTCTGAAAGATGGTCCAAGTGCCCCAGCAAGCTAGCCGCAGTGGCCATTTCCACAGACCCAAGAGGCCTTGCCCTCCCATCGAGACAGAAATCGCTGTCCCAAATCATGCCAGGGACACCGAGGGTCTTGCTCCCCCAGGTTCCCCTTCAACTTTGTCTGACACCAATTCGCTGCCAGTGTCAAGCTCCACCTATCTCGGCTGGAAGCTCCATGTCAACCTTACTCCCCATGCCTGGCCCTGAGTTAGTGCCAGTGCCGGATCCAGAACATGACCTGGATCCTCCTACGGGAGATCCACCAAACCTCACAACCATGATCATCACCCAGTGTGAGCCTCTGACCCCTGACGTTTCTTCTTCCCACACTCTTCCACCTGCTGAGGATGACCCTCTTGCAGGCCTGGACACTACCTCTTTTCTGTTCGACCTGGAACTATTTGGCCAGGACACAGATGCTGGTTCTATTCCCATGACGGTTGTCGCAACAGCCAAAGTAGGAGACCAGCTCGTAGCCACTGAGGCTGCCCCTGATCCTGCTCCTGACAGCGCTCCTGGCCGTTCTTCAGAGTCTGTACTCTCATTGCCTCCTCGGAATGGCCTAGCCCCCAAAGAAGAAGAAGGAGCGGAAGAAATCCACTTAACAAATCAGAGCCATAAGCTCTGCTTGGCATTCATGCCCAGTTGGCACAGTGCCACTTCCATCTCAGAGTGATCCTGGCAGCTGCCCGGACGAGGTAGCCTGTGTGACCTCTGACCCAGTAGTACAAACAACATTCAACCCATTTAGGCACTTGTAACACTAATATCTTTCTAACTAACCTCCTTCAAACCCACTCCAGACTCAAACTGATACCTTACTTAATTGTATACTGTGATTTACCCTCCAGGTTATTCATGTTTCAATTTGTTGCGTGTTAATCATAAAGCATTGTGCCAATCATAATTCATTGCATGCCATTCGTCAGCGCCAGAGTCGAAGGATAGTAGGTTAGGTTAGGTATTTACTATGTGCATTTGCCAAGGCGTAGAGTTCTCCTGTCGTCAGAGACAGTTAGCAGATTATTATCATTATTATTAAAATAGTTTAACCAGACCACTGAGCTGACTGATCAGCTCTCAAGATAGTTTGAAGGATTAGGATGAAATACCAGGTCTAGGCCATAGGCTCAGAACTGGGACCAAACAGGTCATTTGCATGATGATGAATAAATGAAAATGAAGTTTAAAAAAAAAAACTGTATAACGAACATGCTTTACTCTGAAACGCATGTGTACAATAAATACATTTGCTCATTTCCATGCATAACCAAAAAATTAAAGATTAAAAAGAATAAAATAAAATTTCATAAAAATTAAAAATTATAATTCAGAATTACATAATTTTTTTCCATTAAACGGCCTACAGACTTCTGTACTTTCATTATTTACTTGGTTTTATATTTTTGTCTATCAAGTTACACTTCCTAATGAAAGTTAAAATTAGGATGACTGAAAATGTATAAGATTCTGATAAAATTTCCCCCATCAATTTATTTCCAAAGGTTGATACTCACTGTTGATTATATTTTGGACAGTCGCACAACACATGTTTGACTGTTATCAACACTTTGCATTCTGGGCATTCGGGAGGAGGGCCATGTGGACTGTTCATCAAGTGTCCATGTGTCAAACGAGTATGGCCTATTCGCAGATGCATCAAAATTACTTGTGTGTGTCATCTCTCTGACACGATGGGCTCCATTTTCCAACGCTGGATTTTATGTTTCAATTTATTATTTATAGGTTCCTCATTCCATACATTTTGCAATTTATTTATAATGATTGTTTTTATATCTCTTATGTAATCACTAATTGGGATTTTTACATTTGCTCTTGCCATGCGGACTGCTTCTTTAGCTGCTTTATCAGCTTCTTCATTTCCTTCAATCCCTACATGGGCAGGGATCCAACATATTTCAATATTTTTTCCATTATTATACAATTTGTGGAGTTCATATTTAATTTCCTGTACAACATTATTTTTTGAGTAGTAACCTTGAACAGCTTCTATAGCGCTTCTTGAGTCGCTAAAAATAACAAAATTATTGAATGATATTTGCTTTATAATTTTGATGGCTATTGTGATTGCACACAACTCTGCTGTGAAGACTGAGGCATTATTAGGCAAAGATAACTGATATGACTTGTTTTGGGATATAGCTGCATATCCTGCTCCATGTTGTAATTTAGACCCATCTGTATAAATCGCGTAATGTGAACGTTTTTGTCTTATATGATCTATGGTTTTTTGTCTATGGTGTTCAGGGGTATATAAGGAACTTTTGGATAAATATTTCAACTGAGTGCAAGTCCTTATTTTATTCATAGTCCAACAGGGTGGTAACTTCACTGTTGAAGGTACTTGTATATCTATGTTCAGTGACTCAAACAATCTATTAGCTCTAATTGGGAAAGGAGGTGGATGATTGTTTATAAATATATCCCTCAGATCAAATAGATTTTTTGTTGGTGAATCACTTGCCTTGATTCTTAATGCACTTTTCATTGTTGTGAACTCTCTATGGAGGAACAGTGGCAGTTCGCTACATTCGACTTGTACTGAGGAGACTGGTGAGGATCTAAATGCTCCTGTGCATATTCTTAGTCCTTCATTGTGAATTGGATCTAATATTTTCAGTGCTGCTTCTGATGCTGAACCATATATTTCACTTCCGTAGTCAATGATTGATAACACTGTTGCTTTATACAGTATGGTAAGAGTATGTCTATCAGCTCCCCAATTTGTGTGATAGTTTTTTAATTAGACTTAGCGCCCTTTTGCATTTTGATTTTATATAAGTTATATGGGCTTTCCAGTTCAGGTGTGCATCAAATATTAATCCTAAAAATTTTGCAGTTTGGTTAATTGGTATATTATGGTTTCTGATTTTCAATTCTATTTCTTCATCTTTTTTCCAATTTTTATTTTATAAAACATGACTGCTTGAGTTTTTCTATGGAGAACCTAAAGCCTACAGATGAGGTCCATTCATCTATTTTTATTATGGTTTTACTAATCATTCCTTCTGCATGCTTTATGCGTGATGCTGTATAATATATGGCAAAATCATCCATATACAGGTTACTCTTAATTCCAACCGGTAGCATGTTACTGATATTAATTGCTAATGTAAACAGAGTACCACTAAGGACACTCCCTTGTGGAACTCCATTTTCAAGGGGAAATGTCTTGGAATAAACATTATCTATTCTCACTTGGAAAGTGCGATCAGTCATAGAAGTTTTTAATAAACTTAGGAAGATGGCCATGTATGTTATTATTATGTAATGTTTTTAATATTGCATACCTCCATGTAGTGTCGTATGCCTTTTGGTTGTCAAAAAAGACAGCTACTGTAATTTGCTTTCTTTCAAATCCTCTACGTATGTGGTCTTCCAAATTAGATAGAGAATCTAATGTAGCTCGATTATTGCTGTGAGCCAAACTGGGGAGTTAACATTTTATTTTCACGTATGTGCCATGTAAGTCGTGCATTTACCATTTTCTCCAACAACTTGCATAGACAACTTGTTAAAGATATTGGTCTATAATTGTTCACATTACTATGGTCTCTTCCAGGCTTTGGTATAGGAATTATTATGGTATTTCGCCATTCATCTGGGAACAAGTTTCTGAGCCATAAATGATTGTAAAGTTTCAACAAGTATGATTTTGCCGAAGGTGCTAGGTGGCAGATCATTTCAAAGCAAATACCATCACCTCCAGGAGCAGATTTATCGCTGTTCAAGAAAACATATTCCAGCTCATCCATATTGAATTTCTTATTATAATATATTTCTTCCTTTGTTTCAAAATTAAGTATTATAGATTCTGCTTTTTTCTTTATTTTTCTAAAATGTTTGTCCAAATTTTGATCACTACTTATTTTGGTAAAACTTTCCCCAAGTATGTTACTAATTTCGAAGGGATCTAAAATTTTTTTGCCATTGTCTAATATAGCTTGTCTGGGTGGTCTAATGTTTGTTCCATTTATTTTTTGGAAATTTTCCCATACTTTTTAAATGGATGTTTCGTTTGTTATTTCCGATACATAGGACCTCCAAAATATTATTTTACCTTTTATGACTTCCTTTCCGAATTTAGCTGATATTTTATTATATAAAGGTTTTAATGCATCTATTTCTAATAGTACAATTGTCATTTTAATATATTTTCTTCAAGAATTGTTTTGATTTATTTATTTTATTGAATCTTCTGTTTAGAGTATCTAACCTTCTTGCTAAAGAGTTTTCTCGCACTAATTCAGATGGATCATCTGACCACCAGGGAACTTTATGTTTTTTATTATGGGGTTTTGAATGAGGAATAGCTTTGTCTGCTGCCTTTTTAATGAAAGATACAAAGAATTCGTTGGCTCATTGGGGTTTCTCAAATAATCATATGGCAGTACATTTCTGGTGTGCAAGTTAAAAATGTCCCAATCTGCTTTTTGCATGTTATAATGTGGAGAATATGGTTTCGGTTTATTATTTAATAAGGATATTATTATGGGAAAATGATCACTTGAATAGGAGTCATCACAAGTATTCCAGTCTAGTTTGTCAACAATATTTGTTGAACACAGGGTGACATCTATTGAGGAAAATGTTCCATGGGTTTTTGAGCAGTACATATTTACTTCGTTGTCATTCAGACAACAGAGATTATTAGTGTTCATCAAGTTTTCTATTTTTTATCCATCTTTATCCGGTGTAATGTTGTTATAGTCCCATATTGGGTTATGTGCACTGAAATCACCTACAATTAATATGGGATTCTTAAAATCTTTTATCATTTTCTGTAATATGTTTAAATCGTACTTTTTATTAGGCTGGTTATATAAGTTAATAATATCAAATAAATTATTTTCTATTTTCACTGTTATTGTTGAAATTTGTAATTCAGCGTAATCTATATCTATTTTGTCGCATATCATTTTATTATGGAAATATATTGGTGTTCCTAAATTATTTTCATTTTCCTTTGGTGTTGTGGCTAGTAGATATTTACCTATATTTGGAACAAATTTTCCAACGTGTTGTGTACATATAATCATCGATTCGTATTCACTGATACGTCGTTGGACTTCTCCTAAGTGCATTCTCGTTAATAATCCATTTATGTTCCATTGAATTATATAACGATTGAATGGTGTAATATGAGAGTGGTCAAATTACTCTAAATTATTTAAGTTGATTTTGTTTTTAATTTGTTATAAGTTAATTTGTATTTTTGTAGGTCTTGATTCATTTTTTGTTGTTGTTTTATTTTGACTTTCGTTGACTGTTACATTTTTACTATCTTGATTTAATTTTTCCATTTTGATTTTTTTTTAGAATATTATCTATAACACTGATATGTTTTTCTTTGTAACATTCTAAATGTTCAATACACATTCAACCTTTTTCATGAGATTTGATGTTTGTTTTTTCCTTACTCCTATACCCCATGAAATTTCTTATGGTGTTGGTTAGGCTTTCTTTAGTTATTGTTTTATTTTTGTGGCACATTGCTACAACGCATTTACTACAACCACATGTGTCTTCATGTTCATCAGTTAGTTGTTCCTTCTTGGTTTTTCTTGTGGTGCCTGTAATTGGTGATGGGTGAATTTCTTTGCTTCCATCGTAGTTATCTGTGTATTGGTTTTCCATTTCACCTGAATTTTGTGATTCTGCTCCCAGAGGTATTATTGTTACAATGGGAGACAGTGGAATGTTTGGTTTAGTGTTCTGTTTCTGAACTTTAGCTTTTGGTGAGATTGGTGGGTTATTTATCTTTTTACAGCTTTGTTTGCTGGAATTAGGTGGGTCTTATCTAGTTGTCTCTTCCGAGTTGTGTTATCCATTTTGTTACATTCTTGTGATTTTAATTCTTCTTCGTCTTTCTCTATGTCAATATTCGTATCTATTCTGGTAAGGAGGTAAATCTATTGTCAACTGTGATATTGGCATTGTTGTAAGAAATCTCCATAGAAGAGCTCTTTTGATCATGTATTTTTTTTGTGATATTTCTTGATTTTTATTGCCATTCACTTCAGTTTGGGTATTGTTTGATTTTGAAGTGTCTGCATACCTAAATTTCTTAGCTGGGTCATTCAATCCTCTCACTTTTAGTTCTAACTTTGCTTCCCTAATCGACATTCCAGTTCGTTTTTGTAGTAATTTAAGTTCGGTATTGTATATATAGAATGCACGTTTTAGATCGGGCATGATGTTCTAGGCCACAATTTATGCATTTTGTTGGCCACAGTCCCAGCGTGTTTTATGTTCTTATGAACTGCAATAGGCACATCTGGGAAGATTTCTGCATTTGATGGCTGTATGGCCATATTTGCAACAGTTCTTGCATTGCATGGGTTTGGGAACATACGGTCTTAGTTCCCTGTTTAATCCAAGTATTTTACTTTTTAAGGGCAAGGTTTGGCCACTGAACTTTATTTTTGCTATATTGATAGATTTATTGTTGTCATTCCTGCTTGGGACCTCATATAGTTCGCAGTCTTCAACATTGCTGAATCTTTTCTGTAATGAATCTAGAAACATTGATTTGTTTTTTATTTCTTCTTCTAGATTTGGTAATATCAATGTACCTTGGACACTGTTCATGGTATCATGCCTTGTGACGCTTATATTTATGTTCTCTATGTTTTTAATATTTTGATAATTTTCTGACTGGATTCTGGTTGTTGTTTCAACCAGCCATTCCCTTTTTTTAATTTGTCTTATGCTCATCTCTTGTGATGGGCATCGGCTCAGCAAGTAATTTTCCAATTTCAATAAGGATATGTCTTGGTCGGCTTGCAAATTCAAAAACCTTGACCACTTTGATTCTCCAAAAAGGGAATCAAAGTGAATCAAGGTTGAGTCTGGTCTATATTTTCTTTTGTTTATTCTTTTAGGCTCCAAAGGGCCCTCAGTTGAAAAGTTTGAACTATTTTTTGTTTATTTTTTTGATAGGGACACAGGCACAGAAACATCTGGCCCAAAGGAGAATGGTTCCAATGTAACAATGCCAGGTCCTCCTTTTACAGGGACATCCTTTTTCTCGCAAGGGTCATCAACATTCGGAGAATTTTCAATCTCCAAGGTGGGTGCAGAGGTCGTCATCTGTGCCAAAACAGTATCATCAGAGGACCCAGGGGTACTCGATTCTTTAACGTTACTATTCATAAAGATCGAATAGACATAAAAAGTAATAAACCTGAAAACTTTAAAAGATATCATTAGCCTTTCATGGGGTTTATTCTTCCATTAACGGCACAGGTGAGAGCCGACTCCCAAATATCGGCCCCCTACCCTACCCCACAGGGAATGGCACAATACGATTAGAGTGGCCCAAGTGTAAGCCAAACCAGCTTGCTAGGACCGAGAGTATTACAAGAATACAATCATCCCCACCCTAATCGTATTATGGGCAAACCGGATAGAATGCCGAGAGTTCTATCTCCAGAACCAGACCCCCCTGGAATCCGTGGTCTAGCCCTAAAGAATAGTTCCGCCTTTGAGCTATCAATCTGATAACTCTCAGGTCCGAACATTATCGGGCAGTTGATGATCCCACCACAGTTCTCACTACTTAGCTTCGGATATAAACCCATTCCCAACTATGATATCTTTTCCTGTTTATTAGGTCCAATAAATTTTAGTAAAAGTGGAAAATTCCACAAAGATTAATCCAAACAAATATAAAATGGCATATGGGACTCTTGGACTTGAACCCGGGAACAGATTCCTGGGGTTCAAGAACCCTCACCACGTCAAGGTGGTCCCCAAAACGAGAGGGATAAACGTCAGGTAAAAACAGAAACCCATTAATAGACTGAAAATATTTAATGGAAGAAACAACCTTTAGAACAATATACACTAAAATAACAATACAATAACTCTGAATAAAATGAGGAATACGGCACTACAGAAAACGCCTGGAAATGAATTACACACGATGTAGGAAATTAAATGGGAAGAATACAGCCACCTAAAATGAAACATACAGAGGTATGGAGAAACAGCAGAAAAAAAGAATAACAAATCTGACTTGACAAGCATCACTATATACTGCTCTGTTACTGATCCAACAGCCATTTCTTTTTGTTAAATAACATTCCTGAATCAGAAAGACCTCTGCATGTTATTAGTGACAAAATATAAAAATAAAAGAACATGTCTTCTATATTGTCATTTGAATCAACTTCATTTAAACCGTAGATACAAGAACCAGATATATCGTTGTTACTGTATTTAAACCCATAATAACAGTACACAAGTGCGCCGAAGTCTCTTCGGCGCAATCGAGTTTTCTACACAGTCGCTACAACTTATAATGTAGGCCACCGAAAATAGAACTATTTTTCGGTGGTCTCGGTATAATGCTGGATGAGCCGCGGCCCATGAAACTTTATCCACAGCCCGGTGGTGGCCTGTCCCTACGCTGTTGCCAGACGCAGGATTATGGCTAATTTTAACCTTAAATATAATAAAAACCAATGAGGTTAGAGGGCTGCAATTTGGTATGTTTGACGATTGAAGGGTGGATGATCAACATACCAATTTGCAGCCCTCTAGCCTCAGTAGTTTTTAAGGATTTGAGGGCGGACAGAAAAGTGCGGACGGACAGACAAAGACGGCACAACAGTTTTCTTTCATAGAAAACTAAAAAACAACAAGGAGGTATACAAAAATAAACTCATCTTGAAAGGATATAAATTCCCAATAACAGAAGCGACAAAATGATTACGACACCAATTTCCGCTCAACTTTCCAGCAATCGGGAGTCACACGTGTGTGTGACTGTGACACTGCAACTCAGAATTATCGTGTGAACCGGCAACGAGAGAAATGGAAAGCCAAAAGCATTTGTGGACTCCTTTGCGTCATGGCGGTGGTGTGGTGTGGCACAACACAACAGCTTATTACATCATGAAACATAGGACAGTGGCTCATCCAAGTTGAATAATGTGGTGTTGCAGTTAAACCCTAGTCCTTCTTTTCTGTAACAATAACGTCTCTCTCTCTCTCTCTCTCTCTCTCTCTCTCTCTCTCTCCCTCCCCTCTCTCTCTCTCTCTCTCTCTCTCAAAGAAGTTCACAACTGAAAGATTTATCTTACATGACTTTCATCAGCATATAAGACGCGCAGAGAGAGAGAGAGAGAGAGAGAGAGAGAATTCAACAGATACGTCTTGTAGAATTAAATATGGAAATATATGACGGACTTAAAGCGTATGCCCTTGTTTTCAATGATGATAACATTCTCTCTCTCTCTCTCTCGCTCTCTCTCTCTCTCTCTCTCTCTCTCAAAGAATTTCACATATTAAGCATTTTAATTTATATAATATTTATCAGCATATGAGTTGTCGTACCCGTGGCAGTAACGTAACTGTCGATTACCTAGAAGTGATTTAATTTTGAAACTAACTCAACCTTTTGTCGGCGAACGAATCTCTCTCCCTCAGGGAACACGACATATCTGCCAGTTTCGTGGAGGAGTCGCAGGGAAGGGAGTACATGTATGTAAAACTATAACATATCGATTACAGGTACTGGCCGCATTTCATTCTGATATAGTTACAGATATATATATATATATATATATATATATATATATATATATATATATATATATATATATATATATATATATATATATATATATATATATATATAAAAAGAACAGAAGTAGGCGACGGCCAGTGGTATACATTAGCGCGAAGGTGGACCATGGAAACGTATTCATCTCTACATAATTCTTTATTTCCAACGTTTCGGGATTAAGTTTTCGGACTGGCTGTAGGCTCTCCAATCCCGAGCATTCAAGCATAAGAAACCATTCGAAAATTTGTAAAACATATATTGATAGAAACAATTTCTGTATCATAGGCCAAACAACTAATGTATGCGAACTGCCTATCCTGGAATCATTATTTATTAAACAACTAGTTCCCCAGTTAAATACCCAGACCTCCTCCACTCAGCTGTACCTGAGTTAACTTTTCTTATGCATTCTGTCTTCTGCCTTCTTGGTATAAGGTTGGTTAGCGTTCTTTGATTTTGCTTCTATGTCTTTTTTTTTTTTTTTTTTTCGTTTTTTTTATCTTGTATTTTAACTGTGAAGTATTTTATGGATTTTATTGATTTTAAGAGCAATTTTTAAAGTAATTTTATTCATTATTTAACAGATTCCTGATGATGTAATAAAGCTTTTTATTACGAAACGTTGGAAATAAAGAATTATGTAGAGATGAATACGTTTCCATGGTCCACCTTCGCGCTAATGTATATATATATATATATATATATATATATATATATATATATATATATATATATATATATATATATATATATATACATATATATATATATATATATATATATATATATATATATATATATATATATATATATATATATATATATATATATATATATATATATATATATATATATATATATATATATATATATATATATATATATATATAGAGAGAGAGAGAGAGAGAGAGAGAGAGAGATAAACATATAGACAGACAGACAGGCAGAATGATATTTCATACACACTTTCTCTGTTTAGGATAAAAAAATATCTGTTTTACCCTTTAGTTCCAGGGCCTTTTTGCAAGACAGCTATAAAACATAAATACGAAGAAATAACTGCATGCATGAGTCCCATTTATATTTTCAAATCAGAAGTTTATTTTACTCTTTATATGTTGTTTAATTAGGAATAATAAATTACAAATTGAAGGCTCTGAGACAATATGAAAGTCAGAACGTCTGAAGCACTACAAAATATAATATATATCAGGGCATATGAAAATATAACTGTGGCAAAATGAAGGCCCCCTTAGATCCTGACCATATATACCAAAATTTATGTCGCCCAATACAACTTGCCCTTCCATGGCCAAATCATAATCCCGCTGCATTGTGACGCGATGAGATGATTGTGTCTTTTGCCATGCACAGATCGGGCTTTTCCCCAAAGCCTCTAGCCCTAACTGAAACTGTATATGAATGGTCACAAACCCCGAAATTCCGCGTCTTTGATTAACCCCCTCTTTGAATAATCATACAGGTAAAATTCTGTTGTCAATATCTCCTCAAGCCAGAAAATGGATCGGAAAAAATAACAAAATGTGAAAACCCACCATAGCCCCCTTAAGTCTCTCTTTCTCTCTCTCTCTCTCTCTCTCTCTCTCTCTCTCTCTCTCTCTCTCTCTCTCTCTCTCTCTCTCTCTATATATATATATATATATATATATATATATATATATATATATATATATATATATATATATATATATATATATACATTCATATATATACATATATATATATGTATATATATATATATATATATATATATATATATATATATATATATATATAGTTCAATTACTATCTGAAGAGAGTAGTTGAGTGGGGCTTCTCATGTATTGTACCTTCTATAATGTGCCAACCTTTGAAGTGAACCCCAGGCTTTATGAAGATGCCCTATGGCTACATTCCCTTCATCGTGAAAATAAGAGACAACACAGAAATTTACAATAATACAAAAAAATTACGTTATTAGTAATTATTACAAAGTGTAAATAACTTTCTAATAAAACAAGGAGGCAAAAATCCGCATTATATTATTTGGAATGAAATACATTTATGTTTTCGAAAAAAAAACACAGATTCAACTTCACAGGGAATGCACGCTTTCTCTTTC